>NC_081258.1:11673297-11693297 GCF_030490865.1 Poecile atricapillus | reverse complement strand
CATGGGGATTGTGTGACTGTGCACATAAATCTTTATGTAATTCTGCCTTATAGAGACTTACTTTTGCAATTTAGGTGAGGAGAAGAACATGTGATTTCACATGCTTAGTGCACCTCTTGGATTTTTGAATAGCACTAAATACAGAAGACAGAAAATGATGCTAATGCTCATACAACAGATCACAAAGATGCTCTATTTCCTTTTGTTTTGCACTATATTCTAGGTTCTGGTATTTATTATAAACAACAGGACAGTGAGATGTGCACATTTATAATAAAGTGTAAAGCAAAAAAATAAATCCCAAATATGCAGATCCCTCAGTCAGGGGAAGCCACATTATGAAAAATCATCACAGATCAATCTACAGTAATATTATTGTTGGAATTAAGGTAATTTCATGGCCCATTTAAATATTTTTCCTGTTTATGAAGCTTTATTTTTCAGATGCTTTCTTCCTATTGGTGTCACAGCAAGTAAGGTTTTTATAAACCACAATGTTGTGCTATTTTTATTTTAATAATACATCTTTGGGCCACCTGTGCTTTTCTGTGTTTATTTAATATAGGAGCTAAGCTCTCAATTAAAAGCAAATTATTAGGATTTGCAGTTAATCCAGAAGTGAAGCAGAACACTAGCAGAATTTTCCTGTGAGTTAGTCCATATATTTATAGCAAAGAAACAACTCCTCTCTTCTTGTTAATATGCATATTGAAAGTACCCTGTTATTGCTATTTATCATTAGGTGGAGATTATTTTCACATTTATACTTATAATTGTCCCTAATCATGTAAAATACAGGCTTGCTGTGTGTATTCTGTGTGGGAAAAGGTGAGTTTGTGTGTGGAAGAACAGCTGAAGCACATCAGGGCCTATGTATCTTTAATTCGGCATTTCACAAAAAGACATATATTTGATATATATTCATTACCCACAATTTCTCTATTGTATTCTCAAAAGTAGAGATGTATAAAATAGTTCAATTTTCTGCTGGTTCATTTCTCTTCTGTTTTCTGAGGAGGGGAAAAAAGAAATATGTAAACAGAAGTGCTTTACATAAAGAAGCTCTCTAAAAAGCAAAGTAGATGCTATTTATGTAAAGTCCAGTTTCCTGAAGCTACTGTTTTGCTTACATGAGTCCAACACTGAATTTATACTGATTCAAATACCTGGCTTTTCTAGTTTTGCAAGCTGCATTTTAAACCCAATGTTAAGCTAGGATTATAGCAGAAAACATCAACTGAAAATTCCAGAAGTTAATAAATATTCAAATGTCCTGATTTTAGGTTCAATCCATTTTTTTTTCAGTTACATATTTCTCCAAGAATTTATATTGGCTTTGTGAAACTAGAAACTTTTCAGATATGTAAATCAATCTTAGACTTACTGTGCAGTATTTTTTAAATTAAATTACAGTACAGATATCAGATTCTAGCAGTTCTTTTGCTGCAATGAGATAATTTCTGGAGGCAAGACACCTGGCCAGGATAGAGTGGTGATTAATTTTATGTGTTTAGGGTGCAATCATCACTCAGAAAAAGGCTTAGGCTTTGGATGATGGATGACGGGTAAAGTGCAGGCTGATAGGACATGGCCCATGAATCTGTTCTACATCATCAGTTCCTTTGATCACTGGCAGAAGTTCAGAGATACTTCTTTGCATCTGTCCAAAATAAACAAGGCTACCATATACCTTTTGCAAGATCACTTTTAAACACAGGTTTATTTGTGGGGGAGAAATCACCTTTATTTTTTTCCACAATGGCTGAGGGAAATAAAAACAAATGCTAATGTCTTACATTTACATGCACTTTTACAGGCAAAAATATGTTGAGTGTGTGTGCGTCCATGTCCATACACATATATATATATATATTTTAATGAAAGATGATAGCGTAAAAGCAATTTTTTTCCCTTGCCAACTGATACCTGTGTTGACACCACAGAGGGGATTCAGCATAGCTGCTGAAAAACAGTGTTACACAGCCTGTCATGAGAAGAAAGCTCAAAGTTATAGCAATGCTATGCAGCATTTCTTCTTCATTAGTAATGGTGGTGTGACTACAAATTGTTGGGAATCTTTCTCACTAGTGATAGCAAAATGAACTGTGTAACCAAAATAATTTTGATTAATAATACAGAAGAGTTAAAGGGTGAAGAGACAGAGGGGATTTGTAAAATCAAATTTTTTTTTGGATCTCAAGTAATTTGATAATTAGAAGCAAATGCTTCTTTATCATATGATTTCTACTTTTCTTTACCCAATGCTGTCCCCTGCAGGGTGTAAGAAATCAGATCGCAGAAGTACTCAGAGGCTAAAATTTTTTTTTTTAATTATTTTTTTTTTTAATCCAGGAGTAAGAGAGGAATAGCTGAATTAACATCATGTTCTCTATCAGAATTCATTATCAAGCCAGCATGGTTTATGAAAAATCCTTTCAGAAGCTTGACTGGGTGCTGTGATGGGCATTCCTTGAAAATATTCTATCTCATGGAATATGTGCAACACTTCTTTCCACAGGTGCTATGAATTCCTAGTGCTCATGTTGATATTCTGTCTGTGGGCAATAAGATGTTAAAGCATTTCTTTTATAAGAAATCAGCTGCACTTGGACAAGAAAATCAAACAGAACACATAAATTATAAAATATCTCTCAATGGACTTTCTTACCATAGACTGAGAAGTAACAGGGTATCCAAGACTGCTCTGTATATGTAGAAAATACTAAGCTACTACTCTACTTAAAAGACAGGTGACCCTCTTAAAAGAATTACAACTCCTCTCAATAAGGACATTAAAAAAAGTAAAGGGAAGCATAAAGGTGGAGAGCTGATTAGATTTCATTAATAAGATCATCTTTGTACCAGACAAAAACAAAACATGGAGCTTAAAAAACACCTCTGGGAGCATTTGTTATCACATAGAAATCATACTCACATGATTGCTGTCTCCTTACTCAGCTGGAAAACTGCTTTATCTGACTAAGTGCAAATACTGAAATGTTCATTAGCTCTCTTGAAACACCTTGACTTGTCTTTATTGAGTTGCATTTCATCCATAGCCTTTGCACCTGGGGGCACACAATAAATTTTTCTTCACAAAGGGTTTCTCAAGAGTGGTATGACTGTTCCTTTTCTCCCCAGAGTCTGAACGCATTGCATCATCTTCTATCATATTTACAAGCCTGGGGCCCAGGATGAAGAATTGTTTAGTATCTCCAAACCAAAGCTTGCCACGTAGCAGATCAAATTGTTGTTGCCCTGCCACTGAGCTGACTCAGTACTTGCTTGTTTGATTTAAGGCACAGTTCCACTGTGAAAAGTTATTGTAAAAATGGTATTTTCTTCTGCAGCAGAGCTAGTTCCTATGTGTATGAAGAATTATATGTGCTGACTCAAATGACAAAACATAAGTATTTACTGCTTCTAGTATTGCCAGCTCTGCAGAGCGAAGACAGAAGAGAGAAAGCAGGTTAGGGTCCATTTAATGTGTATCCATTTATACTCCTTTCCAGGATTCTGTGTGTTTAGTCTTTGCAAATTCAGGGAGAACAACTGCATACCAGAGCCGTTTTTAGAAGTATAATTTGGCCTCTATTACTGCTAAATGGCCATAGAAAGGAAGCATTTTGGTCTTTCAGATAGTGAGGAATGTGGAAGCACCACAGACAAAAAAACATAATGAAATTGTAATTTGAGACAGCGTAGATCAATACTTTATACTTTTTGTCCCATATTTTAGCTATGGTGACCTACAGAGTTTGTGGCTGCAGATTATTTTGTGCCATTCT
Source organism: Poecile atricapillus (assembly GCF_030490865.1). Taxonomy (NCBI): domain Eukaryota; kingdom Metazoa; phylum Chordata; class Aves; order Passeriformes; family Paridae; genus Poecile; species Poecile atricapillus. The sequence goes on along the minus strand of NC_081258.1, from coordinate 11,689,509 downwards.
GGGTTTGTAAGCTTTTCTCTTGGATTAACATAATCTCTTACTATTCAGATGTAGTGGGAAAATATTTCTGCTTTTGTCATTATTTACCACTTCTTTTAGAATAAAACAGAGTACCAATTTCTTTGTATTATCCAGCCAGCTATCATATCATACTTTTGGAGATAATTTTTGCCTCAATGTCACAGTCTGTTAGCGCACAGAACTGCCTTTCAGTGACTCTGGTCTGTCCCCACAGAGCCAGTCTAAGGGCTGGTGTGGGCTTCCTCCTTTGGCTGTCTTACAGTCAGTGTGTGAAGCTATGAAGGGCATTCATAAGGAATTACTGAATTCATAAGGCTGAGGTTGGTTTCAGCATGTTCACAGCGTCTGGCTTTATTGCTTTAGCTTGTCTAATCCAGGGAGAGAAGTGGTGTCTCTGTTTCAAAGTGACACTGAAGCTTGCATGAGAATGACTTGGACTTGTGTTCTGTCAAAAAAGGAAGTGTTTAGAGTAAACAATGCAGCAAGAAGTTTTTCTTGAATATTTTAGCTACTTAAAAGCAAATTTTTAGCCATTGTCTTAAATTCCTAGCAGCTACTGGATGATCAGATTGCCTGCAATGTCTGCTGGTTACTTTTGCATTCTTTGCAGTGTGTGTCACCTTTTCAGAGCAGTTTGTATGACTATATTTTAAGTCCAGTTGAATAGAAATCACTGGGAATATGGCAGCTTGCTTGATTAGTCCAATACCTTTCTCTATTTCTTTACGCAGTAAAAATTTAAATAGAATTTATGGCTAGTGAATTCTCAAAGGATTGTCTTAAGCAAAATACAATGGATATCAACAGCCCATGCTGTGGTACTTGAAATAATCACTGGCCCCTCTGCTGAAATGTCTTAGCAATGGCAAGAGGAGGAGTGGCTTCTCTTGACAGCTTTGGAATTTTCTGCTCAAGTAGTCCAAAAAGTTAACTTGTATTGGCCTCAGGTTATATCTGTTCTTCCCCTGGGAGCTAGAACTAGATTCTTCTTTAAGTGAGTACAGTCTTATCTAATGGTGAAGCTGATAGCACTTACAAGCTTTGGTATATTCTATTCAACTCAAAAGTAAATATCTATAAATTAAAGAAAAACCTCATCATTATAGAGAGAAAAAGATGAGTAAGAGGCAACTACATGAAGCATATTTATAAGGGGCAACTTACCTCCTTATGTCCCAGCACTTAAAAGCTGACTAACTCTATGCAGTATAAGATTTACAAAAAATCCTTGGGAAAGGGTGGGGGGAAGTGCCCTTGATTGTCTTAGAATAGAAACTTAAACTGTTAAGGCTTCTCTCTAACATGAGGCTAAACTACAAAATATCAGTTATTCTTTGAACTTGTCTTTTAAATAACCCTTTAGGTATTGTAGCCTGAGCAACAAAAATTTTATTGATTGGTGTGTGTGGATGGATTGTGCTTAAATATATTCAGTTAATATTGCTTAGTAATTTTTTCTGAAAATACAGCTATTTTTGCAAGCACTTGAGTCTGGTTTAGCTCAATCAGTAGTTTATCAAAATCTTGCTATACATTTCCATGAGAAGGAAGAATGCTGCCAGCAAGAGCTGTGTGACTGCCAGCACTCACCATTTTGTTCTGCTGTGTAGCAATTGAAGTCATATCTGTAGGTTGTACTTGCTCCTGAAATGTACAAACTCATAAGCCAAGATGGAGACTCAAGTGCAAATTCACTTTCTGATGGTTAATAGCAGTTACATCCAAAGACCCTGAGGAGAATCCCTAATTCCACAAGAGTTTTACCTTCTTCTGGAAACCCTTTTGTTGTGAGCAGGCCTGGCTCAAGGGGATAATAGGAACTTGAAATACAAGTATATTTGAGAAATGCACATATACACTACAGACACATAAGCTTGACAATCTTTAGGAGCTGTCTGATAACTTTCTACAAAGCAGCTTGACCCCCTACTGTTATTTTTTTATATTTGTATTTACTTTATCACACAGAAAACCAATCATGTTACTCTGTCAACCAGTTATTTTATAAAAGTAGACAGAGTCATGTAGCAGCTCAGAAGAGCTTAGAGTCTCCTGAAAAGACACAGCACTTTCTTCCCTTGAGGTTTGAAGTTATTGGGGCAACAGAAATGCTTAGATTTTGTTCTTTTAAATCTGGGTAGTAGAATAATAGAGCATAATAATAGTAAAATATTATTGAAAAGATCTAGTACCTAAATATGTCCTTGAAAAATATCATCATAGTTTTATAATACCAACTACATTAAAAGTTCAACATCATATTACACAAGAGACTTGACTTGAGAGCATATACCCATTTAAATTGTTGCAAACTTATTCAGTCAATGCAACATAAAATTATCTTCCATGTTGCTGTTGGGGATCATTCTGCTGCATTTATTTGGTTGTCAAAGTGACAGGCCATTAACCTAGGGGTAAGCTAATTATTTAAGGAACTTTTCTTGTTTTGTACGATGAAGAATTATTCTTGAAAATACAACACAAACATAGATATCTGTGTCAGATGGTAATGGTCCATTTCTTTTAAAAATGAAAATGTAATTTTAGCATTCAAACAGTCAAGACAGCAGTAATTTAAAATAAAACAAGAACAACCATCATTAAATGGTTGTGTTTCTGGACTTAGATTGATGCTTAACACATTGATCTTCTTCAATAGAAGCTTTCCATATTCCATCTGTTAGAATCTTTGACCTTTTCTTAACACCATTAAAAGATAAAATGTTAATCTACTGAAAAAAAGATGCATGACCTTTTAAAAGTGAACTGTACCACTTTACAGTCTGCCATCATTAAAGAACTTTATGCTCAGGAGCCACACATTATGTGTATCATAGCAATATAATTGTTTAGAATAATGTAATTGTTCAACCAAGAAGATATATACCACACATAACATAAATTAGAACTGGAACTATGTGAACGTTGAAAACCCAATCAAAATAACATGTCAGAGTGAGTCTTACCTTCAGTTTTAATCAGCCTCAACCTCAAATTTATTTTTTATTAATATGCTACAATGCATGCCTAGAAGACACCATTTTAACAAAGAAGAAGAAAGGTACTTTGGGACAAATGAAACCACATCACTGTTAAAGGAAGATGTTTATCTTCCTTTGTTTTAAGTCACCTTTACTTATTTTTTCAGTATAAGGAAATAACTGGAGCACAAATATTTTATATTTTATAAGGAATTTCAATGGCAAGGAAAATAATGAAAATGGACTTGTTTTTACTAAATCTGAATTATCTTAAACTCAACTTCTTAAAAGCAGTGGGCACAATTCAGAACATTGCTGAAACCTGGTTCATATCCAGTTCAGTATCAGCTAGTAATTAGTTTTGAATATGGGCTAATTTGACTCCAAATTAAGAGTTAAAAGAGAATGAAAAAAAACCAAAAAACCAAAAAAAAAGAATACATAATATAGACTCAGGTAACCTAATCTTATCTTCTGGTAAGGTGTAAGTTTTCAATGAAGCCCATCAAATAGTCTGGAGGACACAGCTATATAGCAGTGTGTCTACTCAAGAACTACTTAAGAGAGGATAATAGAAAGTCCGAGTAGCTTCTGCATTTGAATATGATGTTCTTCTAGTACTTTTTATTATATAGGAAAAAAGCCTTTCTACAGATGAAGGCTCATATTCTTCTCTTTTAAGCAAAATTCCGTTCAAGTCCCTAACTTGTTCCATTTTCCACAGTAAAACCAGTGGGCTTAGGCTGGTAAACATGGGGTTGGAATATCGTCTATGAATGTTTTTCCACTAGAATTTACTCTTTAAGGTAAGCACCTGCATGCAAAATAGAGATGCAAGTGTTTTAATATAACATAAATTTAGGTCCTGATATTATTTGATTGTATTAACTTACTATGTTTAGCAACGTCACTGCAGTGGGCGCTCTTAGCCCTGATGCAATGAGTGCATTTAAATTAATAATTTAAATAATAATATATAATATTATTAAGATATCTATATATTATACATATAATAAGTAAAAATAATTAATTTTAAATTAATAATCACAGAAGTAATTTTTTTCCTTCATGATTTTGCCTTGCACCTATACCTGAAGGTGGGTGGTGTGTGCCCAAAGCTGTTTCCTACCTCATGAAACTGAAGTAATTTGCTGAATTACCATCTTGAGTGATAATGAGAACACACAGTCCTGCAGGATTTGGCTCTCCACACATGTATTGCCTGCCTAGGAATGGAAACTGGCTTTAACTTCATTGTTAGAAATTTGATCATCTGCACAACAATGCAGAAAGTAAAGGAGAAATCACAGGCTCTGCTAAGAGTTTTTGGCAAGTTGAAAGACATTCCCTTCCAGTGAAACTTCATACTCTGTTTTCAGATTGCATTGCTGCACTAGCCCTGTCCATTTTATTCTTCGTGTTAAATAAGCAGCACCCTATTTTGTACAGGCCAAACTTTTCATCTTTGAAGTTAGTAGTCACTTTTTCTGTCAAGCTCTTCCATTGTTTAGACTTGCTTCCCAGTCCCAGCCCCAGTTTATCACACCGCAAATTTCCTCTCTCGCATATTCTTCCCTCTAGGTCATTGATAGTGAAAGCAAGCAATATGTTTCCTGGTGTTCAACCATGTGGCACTTCACTAGTCACATAACACACTAGATAAGGAGATGAGAGTCTGTGCTGCTCTGAATAGCATATGTGCATGCCATCTGAAAGCCAGGAGCCCGAGGACATGGATACAGCCAACAAAGGGAGTCAATGGCAGCAAAGCGCTGGCCATTCAACCCCTGCTATGGAGAGAAGAAAAATGGACAGCTTTGCATTTGTGGTCAAAGGGAAGATTTCAGCCTGCTTCTCGTTAGTCCCTAGGAATCGTTTGGAGGACATGTGCTCCTCTTCTTTCAAGCTACTGACACGAGTTTGGTCCCAGCTCAGCAGGAGGTGGTGCCCCACTAGAATGTCAGCGGTTTTGATAAAAGTTTGGCCCTTTTAACAATTTTTATGTGTACAAGGAAGATCTATTTGATCTGTAGCATTTGCCTTTTTGTCCACTAAGTATAACTATCAACTAACATAAAGAAGCTATAATTACTATGTAGTTAGAATTACAAAATAGAGTTTGTGGGGAGCACCTACATGCTCCATCTTTTACAGCAGAGTAGTAATGTTTAACATCTCTTCTGCCTACTCATAACTTGGTACCCAACATAGCTAAAATTGTATAGATCTCATCAACCAAAGTGGCATTCCCTTCAGACTAAAAAAGTCCTAGATCTCAGCATTGGTGAATATAATAAAGAGAAAGAGTCTTTTCTCTTTGACAGAAGCAAGCTGTCACAGTAATAGTGAAATGAGACACAGAATAAAAAAAAAAATTCAAAATATTCTTAGACACATTCAGGCAACATGTAAATAGAATAATAAATATGGCAAGAAAGATCTGTTTATTTTTCGCACAAAAGGGATAAGAAGTTGTTTGGGTTTTTTTTCCATTTTAAAGCGTGAATTTCTTTTTCTTCCACCTGAAGTCTGCACAGTATTCCACAGAGCAGCTGTCCACAGCAAGAAACTCATCATTCACTCTCTGATCAGTGCATACAGTAAGTGACATGAAACTCTGCTTAATTCTCTTGTGTCTTCATGAAATAATTTCTTCACCAACTAAAGAAATCTGCTGTTTACCATAATCTCAATTTAACACCTTCTCTCACTGTTCAAAAGTAACTGTCTGCATTTGAATGGGGTTTGCAAAGCTGAAGTAACTGCCAGGGAAAACTGAACAAGTCTTGTCTCTTCCTTGGAAGTTGAAAAAGGCTTTGGGGTTTTTTATCACAGTGACAGGTTACATGGTAAATAAAGTTTGAGATCTTTGCTTTGGCCATTTAATACAAGAATTGGTTAGAAGTGAACAAAGCTGAAGGTAGCAAAACTTGAACCAAGCCCAAGTTACACATTAAGTCGGATGTTGGGAGGCAAGTGGCACATGCCCACGGTAACCCTGGGGGGCAGGGGCGGTGGGACAGGCTGCGGGTGCTGCTCCTCACTTACAGGGGAAGCCCCTTCAAACTAATGAGCTTTCAGTTAATAAGAGCTATGGAAAAGAGGCCTTGGGAAACAGTCCATTCCTTAGAAGCCAATTTGGTTTGTGCAATGTAGAAAGCCGCTGGGAGGATCTCAGCACCATCAAAGCTGGGAAGGGTCCCACCTTGCCTCACATTACCATGCACAGCAGAGGATCGTTTAAAAAAGATTTCCTCATTGGAATTGGAATCAGATACAATATCTTTTAATCAGCAATCAAAACAAAGACCCTGTTAGTACTGCGAGATTAGCTAGATTTCTACAGATTTGTTCTGAAGTTAATGAAATTGCATCCAAATGAGACATGAGATATGAAATGTTCTGCAGGAGTTCAAAGCCTGTGACTGCAGCTGCACTCCCCAGTAGCCTGTACAAGCCCTGCAAGCACTTACCTGGGAAACCATTCTTGAGGAAAACCTCTCCTGCAACTCTCTTCCCCTGACTCATAAGTTATGATTTGAGGAAATTCGCATTTGAAAATGTAGAAATACAGTGCACAATGGTTTCATGTCATAGCTGGATTGAACTAAGAAAAAGCATTGTGTTGGAGGGTAGGAACTTCTTTTTGTCTTTTGTGTTTATATCATTGTGTTGATTTACTGCAGGTAAAAAAAAATGGTAATGTAAAATCCTTGTGTAATTTTTCTGAAACAGGATAAGTTTTCACATGATGTGAGTAGCATTGTACTGCTAACTGCAAAATGCTTAGAGGAAACTAAACTAAGCTGAAGGAATTCATATTCCATCAAAGGATCGGTACTTGCCTCAATAAGATATTTTTAGCATTTTTGGATTTTGATATATGTGTCTTTTTTTCCCAGGAGAACAGGAAAACTACTTCTCACCACTTCTTTCAAGTTAAGTTGTTTACGGCAGACCATTGCATTAGGTCATGTAGCATTTGGAAAATGAACAATGTTTTGAATCATCCATATGTTTCATTGCTGCCTCTCTTTGGTCAGGTGAATGTAATTTTCCTACCAGTACCCAGGTATGTTCCAGGGTTAAAAGCTTTCAGATAAGCCAGGTATGTACCTAATCAGAATACTCTTGCCTGGGCAGAGATTTCGATGCTAGAAATAATGTTTTTAAAGCATATTGACATATGCATTAAATGAAAAGCACACATAGTATTGAAGTGCTCTATTTCCCTAGAAAAGGAAGAGAATAAGTCTTAATTTTCCTTTAGGGCAAAGCTTTAATAGAATGATTGCTAGCTCATAGTCTTCCAGTTATTGTTTAAACCCCATAAGATACTTAAGGCTTTGAGTGTTTATACCAAGAAAAGAAAAATATGAATTCATTCTCGAGCTCAGATTTGGAGCTAATAAAGTTATTCTGATTTCTATTTCATTTCTTACCCGCTAGTGTTACCCTCTTGCTATTTAGCTGAACAGTTTTAGTGTCTGGGGTACTTTGTACCTTACAGAAGTTGGGAAGGAAAACCAAGGGTCACAAGGAACATGGAAAAAGGTAATTAAATAATTGCAACCAAGAAAACAGAAAAAAAGAAATGGAACAGAGAATACAAACAGAAGATATCAAAGTGGTTCTCTGCCAATGTTTTTAGTGTTGTCATTTAAGTGTGTCTATGTGGTTGAGTGATTTTCCTCAGTAATCTGCTTGTTTTGTTGGTTTTACTGTTTATGGTGAGATGATCTCAGATTTTTTCTCAGATTCTCCCTCCTCTCCAAGATGGACACAATTTATCATTTTGCCATTATCCATCCCCAGTGATTCAAGGACTTGTGATATTTTATTATATGAACTTGGAATTAAATCTCATTTCTCCTCTCTCATGGCTACCAGGCATTGTATTTCAAAGTGGGATCTTCAGCAGTTGAAATTCCAGTTCTACAGTGCCCAGTATATATAAATCACGATATCCCAGGGCCTGAGTGGAATCCCACTCTGTCAGGGTTATTTAACTACATCATGCAATGTGCAAGGACATACCAAGCATGGCAGAAGAGAGGAAAGCATGCAGCCATTTTAGCAGCTTCTGTCTCCTCCCTGACTGAATTGGAAATTAATGTGAATTTTGTGATAAAATTATGTGTGACACTTATAGTTTACAATGTGGTCAGATATGGGTGTATAGTATGGGTGAATAAATAGAAAATTGATTGCACCTTTAACTCTGTGCATCTTAGGATGGAATCAAGTTTGGCAGATGTATATTTTTATCTACAGTTGTCATCTGCAGCAAAACATCTGGATTTTAGAGGGTCAGACTTTTAGACAACCCGAGTGTACAACAGATACTACAGAACTGCAGCTACCCAGTTTGAAAACAAAAGTGTATCAGCCTTCTGAAACAGTTTACAAATCTGTCCTTAAAACGAGGGGTTTTGGTGGCTAAAATGAGAGGCACATAAACATCAGGGCTTTTGTCCATTTGTTTTTCTGGAAGGTACAATTTTTTGCAGTGCCTTTGCTTATTATATGACTAGGCTTTGGATAAATTGTGGTGATGTTTAGGGTCCATATTTGATTTCTAAGTTTTGAATATGAGGTTATGCACATCCATAGCTTGTGAGAAGAGCCAGACTGACAGCAGAGGGGTTGATGTCCTTTGTGGAGCAGGTACAGCGTGTTGCCTTTCTACCTTGCCAACGCACTTCAGTCTCAACACACTCTCAACGCAGAGCCCCAGTTTGTTTCCCACATCCTCCTGCCCTTGAAATCTGGGCTAGGCTGGGCAGTCTGGGTTCACATTAGTTGTAGCTGGTGATTGAGTGGGAAAACATGCAAAATAAGCAAAGTAACTCATTGATGTAGACAAAATTTTGTCTTGAGCTCTTGCAAGGCCCTATGAATCTCCTGCTAACAAACCTCCCTCATTTTCAGCTTCATTGAAAAATGCAGTGAAATTAGGCTTTAATGAGGGGAATGAGACATTACGGTGCATATTTCCAGGTCTGAAATTAAAATCTATTTTTTAAAGAAAATTAAATGCTATTTCAATTTTCGTGTGCTGACCCTTTGGATTGTACTGAGCTCCCGCCACCTACCAGCGTGCTCGCCAGGCAGTCTGTACAAATATTATTATTACTTAAATAGAGTCTGAATCATTACCTTGTGTTTTCACTTTGTAGTGAAGTGATTTAAATATAGTTTTCTTATGTTGGGATCCTTTGACAAATGCATAAATAGTTAGCGCATTGTTAGCAACAGTGAAAAGGAAATGGATGCCTGGCAGGAGGAAGGGCAAATAATTTTCTCATGCTTGCTGTGCTCTTTCTGTAGTGTAAATCAACTCTTCTCCTCTGAAAGTAAAAACTTATTCCAAGATGTCAACAAAAGTAAAGTAATTAGGAAAGGAAATGTAATTCCTCTCTGCTGCTCCTCCCTCACACACATTAGTAAATGAAAGCTATTTAAAGATACAACCTGGCATAGACTAATTGGAGATGAGTCATTTGGGACCTGATCCTGGAAATGCTTACTCAAATGAGTAGCCCTTTGATTGTTGGCCTGGGTCAGTCTGGAGTGCGTGTGCACGCTGCAGGATCAGGGAGGAGAAGGGTCAGTCCTGCAGGGTCCTGAGCTCTCCAGAACCGAAAGGCTCCTGAGCTGGCCAGCTAGCCCCAGTGGGAAGATGCCTGTGCTTGGAGTTAACTGCTTTGTTGGATCACAGCCAGTTTGGTCAGTGTCTCCCAGAACTAAACCTTGAATGCTTAACTTTAAATAGAACAGGAATATTATGAGGCTACTTTGATTAATTAATCTCATTTGGAATAAAAGAAACAACTAGAAAACTGAAACACACCACAAAACTTTCCTGCATCCGCTTCTGCTTCTGGTTCATGTCTGTCGTAAAATTAACTACTGTAATATGCTTTTTCCACAATTTAGTTTTCAAATACTTTGCTGCAAAGGAAGCTGTAAAGCTCAAAGGCGTATTTTTTCTTAGTGTTAGCAATTAATATGCCACTAGTCTTTGCATAAATAAGTTGTCTATTTTAAAGCAACTCAAATGGGCTATTTCATTTTATATGACTGTTAATTAAGATGTTGATTAGCCCTGCTATTGAAGCATTGAAACCCTTTCTAAAAGAAATGGCCACTGTTTCAATTTTATTTTAGTTAGTTGGATTTTGAGGTTATATACTACAATGTCAGCTATCAAAGTAAAGCTATTTAATTTGATGTTCAGTCCAAGGCAGGTAGCACACAGAATTCCACATTTGCCTGTAACCACTGCCATTAACCACAGTATGATTTAAGGTCATTTAAGAGTCATCAACCTCACAGATGGTAAAATGCGAAGTATCTGAAAGGGAAAATAACAATTGTTGTCTTGTCAAATAAAATCCGAACATTGTATTTTTCGTGAACACCCACTAGCTTCCAGCAATTTTATCCAGAATGTGTTTCCCTTTGGGCGGAGAGTGTTAGGTCTTCCCTTTTATGTATCCTTCCATTGAGACATGCTAACCCTCCCGGGAGGTGAAACCCACCCAGATATTTGTGATTTTAAAACTTCATTTGCGTCACTTGCAACAGAGATGGATCATTATTCTGGGATAAAATCACATCCTGCACAGTGAAAATAACAGGCAACATTTGACCTGAAAAGGGAAAAAGGAAAAAAAAAAACCCAACAACTTTAAAGTGTTAAAAGAAACAGACAGTGTTAAAGCTGCTTCAGGAAACAAATTCTCCCTGTAATGCAGTGTAATTACGATCTTTTCTAAGCTAAGTATAGTACCCTAGAGATTACTATAAGTAACTTATAATAGAATTTTTATTAGTGGTAGTAATTTTTTATGATAATTAGTGTAATCTGCAGCCAATAAAATCAGAAGATATATAGTTATCTCTTTTACACCAGAAAACTATTCTTCAGACAGCTGAAGCATTAGAAAAAATATATTGTTTTATGATTGTTATACACCTTTATGTTCTGATTATTTGTTGGGGATTTTTTAATAGCTCTTTTCCTTTAATGGTGAAAAATATGAGGCATTCTCAAGGGCCTGTATAAAGCAGCCAGTTTGGGGTAAGCATCTTGCATTTTGTTTACTTGGAAATCTTTATTCCATCTGATCTGAAACCTCATCCTTTGTGGAAATTAGTGAGTTTTAAGTATTTCTTCTAGATGATGGGTGACTCTTGCACAAGCCCTGTCCTCCCAGTTAGATTTTGCCTTTTCTTATTGTCTGGAGGGAGAGCCCTGGCTGCGCACATGATCTGTGTATCTTTGGGACTCTCTATTGCTGCTCCACAAAAAGAACGTTTGGCCTGAATGGATCAGCTACTACTGCTAGGCCAGTGGGTTTGCTGGAAATACAAAGAGAACAGTTTCAGGGAAAGACTAACTTCAAGACTCTGGTTTTTAGTTTGCCTCTCTGTCAGAACCCTCCAGGCTGCATGGATGAGATGGGGCTCTCACAAAGACGGTCATCATACATGCCTAGAATTTCTTAGGCTTGGACTTCACTCAAGGCTGTTTGAATGTACATAAAGGCTATGAAGAGAGACTGCTCTCTTCTGCTCAGGGAATGGTGTAAATTCTCCTGGACCTTTTAAAAATTATTGGAGTCAGAGAACTGTTGCATTCTCCTAGGCTTTTTAGACTTGGTTTGTCCTAAATTAAGAAAGAGAAGGGGAAAAGGGAGAAAAGTTATGGTCTCACTCCTTAGAGGTGCTGAGATGATTATTCCCAGCAACTGTACTGATATTCATAAACCATGTTCATAATCTTCTGTGCAGCAGTGACTCAATGTTGACAGCTGACATATTGTCTCCAGCATGGGACAGTGTCTGTTGACATGCATGAGGTAGAGCAAGCTCCACAGAAGTTCAACCACATTCTGCAAATATGGGAGGATATCACTGCTTGCAGTTACCTGTGATCCATGTTTTGAGAGTTCTCCAGTGATCATTACTAATGCAGCATGCACTAAGCTGGCTTATGTTTCAGTGTGTAGCTCATAGACCTCTTTAGACAGTCTGTGAACACAAACATATTCATCTAAAGACATTGGTTAGGTCTCTAATAAAGGTGTTCTAATGACATTTCCTAGATGTGCTGTCAGTACATTTTGTGTGGAAATATGATAATTGGCTGTTAAATAGGCAGTTGTCTCCTTCATGTCCAGGAAACCCTCACTTTGTGATGAAAATGGGCTAGTCTTTCTTGCCTTGCCTCTGTTTTTGGCAAAGGTAGCACTGTAGAGACCTTCCGCCTTCAGGTAGATTCCAGCCCTGCTCAGCCAGGAAGCACACAGGCTGTGAGCTCCTGGCAGTGGAGCTCCTGACAGTGGATAAAGCATCAAGTTTCCATGCTGATTCTGCTGGATTCCTGTGTGCCAGCACTTGGAGACTGTTGACCGTGAGGTTTCTCTGACACTCTTGTGAACCCTCACAGGGACAGATGGATTTGCTCTTGAATGGCTCCATTCTTTTCTCTTTGTGAATAGAGCGGGCAATGGTTAATTTGCCCTGACTGCTGTCAAGCACCACAGGCTTCTGCTTTGTCACCCCTCCTGCTGACCATGGCCTCAAGGGCAGAAGGTCTCATATTCTGAAAACGTGTACTTACTGTATGTGTCCAGCTTGTCTTTTGGGAGGAGGAGTGTCACAGCTGAGCGCAGATGGTGCTCTTCCCCTTGCTGTGCTTCAACCTGGGACTTAAATAAGAGGTTTCCAGCAAGCTGACTTGGTAGAAGCAACTGATGGGAGACAGAGAAAGGAAATTCCTGTTCCCCCCACACTGAGGAATCTTACCAAAAGCCATGTTAGCAAAAGTGATCACCCATGAGTTCTGCAATGTTTTGAATTCATTTAGGAGACATTATAAAATTATTGGTGGATTTATTAACTCTCAAGCTGAATTATTGAAATGCATTGTACATAAGGCTGAAGAATATCTGGAAACTTGGACGACAAAACAGTTTCTTTCTCATGTGGTCTCTTCAGTGTATGTCCTGCTTGCAACCTGCTCTCAAAGTTCTCAAATTGTGCAACAGCTGCCTAAGCATTTCCAGGTACAAGTGATAATGTTTTCAGCCATCAGCCTTCCTCCTTCATTCTTCATCCCATGTCCACAGATTGGATCAGCTAGCATTCTTCATTTGTTATTATTTACTCAAAGGTCTCTCTTCTTTTACTGCCCTCAAAAATCACTGTGTGTTCTTCCTCCAGTTTGCTGATCTTTGAGTTACATAGCAGAACTGTTTTCCAGGATTAGTTTCTAAGGGTTGATAGGTCTGAAGGATTTTAGGCCAAAAAAGGTTGTATTTTCAGTTTTAGAGCCTGTGAATACCTTATTAGCAGACACTGGATTGTGTGGTAATTTGTCAAGAGGTTAGAAAAGATGCATAGCACCCTCCCAGATAAATAAAGCTTCATTTGTAATTTCCACCACAGGCAGATCAATCTGTGTAATTTAAGTGACTGAACCTTTATAGTTGGTGTGCAAGGAAAATACCTTTTATTTAGAATAGCAGCAGTAATTGATAGTGTAATTTTTGCTGTGAAAATTCACTGTATTCAATTGTGCATAAAAACCCACAATCTTTTGAACAGCATCCACAAGTTATGCCCTAAAAAATATAAATAATATTTTTTTTTTAAATCCAAACATTCAGATATTTGATGACACTCCTTTCTGTGACTGGTATTAAACTTCAGAGGTTGTTTTCCTTGCTTTTCAAGGAATTTGGCATGTGCCACAACACCACATCTGGTAAAGGTTTAACTGAAAAATTGCTTGTTTCTAAATTCAAATCTTAATTTTTCCAGTTAAAATGTCTATCTTGTGGCTTGTGGTGTTCATCCATTCTACAACCAGGTAGGTAACAAATCATGGTTCTTGCCTCTCAAGATGAATATCAGAAGAATTCACTGTGCTAAAAATCATAACACAAGTGATTAATAACAGAAGGCTGGCAGTGGGGGTAGGCTCTTCAAAGAAAATTTATACTAAAAAGATTTAAGATTAGTGACATCATTATCAAAAATGTGAAATCTCTATGCCCCCTAGAAATACACTGGTAAGCAGACCCTGAGGAGAAGAAACAGTCAGCAGCCTAAAGCAGAGTCTGTGGCCTTGGCCAAGAAATCCAGGTCACATCTGACACCACTGAAATCCACACTCATGAATCCAGTGGACTTTAAATTGTGTTCCTAATCACCAGAAAAATGGTTTGATTCAATGTGTTCCCTGCAGGGAAGGGTGAGAAGATATCTGAGGTAGAACCAGAGACAAATGACTCTTCCCTTGAGGTATCATCAGATACAGGAGAAGCTCCCCTGCACTGCACTGGAATCCAACAGGTAATACCAGTTACCTTGGCCTCACTAGTAAACACCTGAAAGGTAATGTAGTTTTGATGAGTATAATTTCAGTGCTGAAAGCAACCGATATAAAACACTATAAATTCATTATCTCAGCATTAAATTTGATCTAACCTGACTGTATTTTGATTTTAAAGAGTTAAATGCAGTCAGAACCTCCTAGATGTTTTCTGAAACAGAAAATTCAGTGAGGGAAGCATTTTCTTTTTCACATGACTGTCAATTATTTTATTTGCCAGTTATAGAAATGTTAAAAAAACATAGTTCTGCAAAATGAAATATTTTCTGTTTGGGTTTTGCCCCTTCTCTTTCCCCTGTTCCCACTCTGCACTTTTGGAACAGGCAGAAGACAAAACACAATTTTTCTTCATAGTATTTCTTTCTTTTGTTCAACATTTTTTCCCATTTTCCCTGCAATATCCTCAAAACATTAATGGAACGTTTTTGCAGTGGGGCTTTATCCAGAAAAAAAATGCCAAAGAATTCTAAAAATAAGAGTTCTATTACTATTTCTGATATTAGAAACTGAGCTAATTTGTCAAATAGGATGCAGTATAAGGTTATGGTTTCAGCACAATGAAGAAATTATCAGTAGAATAATGGATGGCAAGCAAGAAGTCTTGCATGTGTGCTTTTCTCTGAGTGGTTTCCAGATTTCACAGACTGTGTAACACTGTTTCTGTCTTGTAGGAGGAAAGACTAGCTTGAGGCTACAGCAGAACTCCTTATGAAAAGGAAAAGGAAGGCTGCTCTCATAACGGGGTGTGAAATACTGACCTTCTAGAATAGCCATTTTAAGTAGCTTTTGGGTTTTGTTCAGCTGCGGCAAGGGAAGTGTAATTGTGCTGCCCAGTTCAGTTTGAACAAGTGAGTTGTGCACTTCACTGGAGGAATGTATGGAGTGTGTTGAAAGCACAGATACGGAAGTGTGGCCAGGAATGTGATAGAGTGGATATAAAATGAGTGAAGACAAGTGTCCTCATGCTGGCTGCGGTGGTGACGTGCATTATCTCGACGTGTTATCAGGAGATAGATGTTTGCATTCCCATGGGTCAGTGCAAGTTGCCAGAGTTTCAACTTCCAGCTTTTTCTTGTGGAAATAACATCACGAGGCAAAGAGCATGAAAAGTCCTCTGCTTGCTTGCACCTCCACATGTGATCTTACAATCCTGAATGCTCTCTTGAGGACTTAGGGTGCAGTGTGAAAGTATGACAATTGTTTTATCAATGGTCCTTTGCTTCTATTTATAGCAACAAAGTTGATAAAAATGTTCTATTTCACTCCTCCTTTTCCTACTCATTAAATATCTTTGCTAGTGAGACACTTTTAAGGAGGAACAAGATATATAGAGAAGCTTTTGTATCCTTACTTCCATTTAAAAAAAAAAAAAAATGGGATAGAAGGAGTTCTGAGCAGTAAGGTGCACACGTTGAATGTTGCCTCTCTAGAAAGAGATTGCTCTCCTGGAATGGAAAGCAGCTCAAAACCTGGCACTTTCCACCGCAGCCCAACAATTTGAAGGTAGTTATTTTTGCAAGACCACTTAACAGGTTTTGCTATCATTCCATTGTGAAATAAAAACAGCAGAACTTCTCCACAGGTTTTGCAAAATGCAGTTAAGTAGTTGTTGTTTCTGATCTGCTAATCAATTATTAGTACTAATTAAAGGATCCCTTTAGATCTGTTCCTCAGATCCATAACAGTCAACAGGAAGAGGAATGTGTGGCATGGAATCTTGATTCCTGTATTTACAGCGTGCTATATCTGTTCCTGGGTGTGTGAATATACCATCTGATAAGGTGAAACACCCTGTATATACTA
>NC_081258.1:11653297-11668297 GCF_030490865.1 Poecile atricapillus | reverse complement strand
AGATCAATCTCTATTAGGGGATCTATTATCATCACTTATGTTTTACTACAATGAAATAAATAGGCAGCTGCAGTTGTTTGGCCTAATAGCTCTTAGTTTGATTGCTAGAAGTAGGAAATCAATGCAGGGTGAAAGGAAGAAACATTTTTAATAACTTACACTCCAGATATGAGATCCCCAAGTTATTACAAATTATAAGGTTAAGACCTCTTGAAAGAATCCTAGCTAGTTAAATATTTAAAACTCCTGGGTGAGAACACATGCGCTAATGAGCTTCAGGCTACTAAATACCAGAATCTAGGGGGAGACATCTTGTTTTATATTAGAAAGTATTAGTGAGTATAAACTGGCCATAAGAAGTGTTTAATTAGGAATTATATTGATACGGGGAAAGCAGAGAGAGAAACAGATTACTGAATCTAGTGTTCATCACTGTTAAAAGCTGGATTTGTCTGTGCAGGAAGAGAAACAAATGAAAGCAGCTCTGTACCAAATCAGGGGAGACACAGTACAGTATCCTGACCCTCCCAACATCCTTCTCCACAGCCTTGGGGGAGCTGCTGGATACCTCAGATTGAATGTGGATGGACCTTCCTACTAAGAATTCCTTTTGACTTCCATCATGTAACAAGTTGTCTTAGACTTTAATCAGTATTGCAAATTCAGTAATTGTTGTTTGGTGAAAACTACTGTGCAAATACCAGACCAATACATGTCTTGCAATTCTCTAATCCCAAACAAGAAGAGAAAGAACATCATAAATCTTAGAATCTCTTCCCTTGTCATCTTTTAATTCAGAATTTTAAGACTGTGAGAAACCTTTTAATTGTACCTAGCCATGTTAAGTTTGCTCTCTTAAGAAGAATAGAAATGTTGCAATTCAGATGGTAAGTAAAGAAGGGAGTCAGGGTTGACAGTAAAAACTGTTTTGACATGATTAAGCACCAGAAAATATTAAGTCTTGTCACACAAATATTGTGGGAGAAGGCTTGCTGCATTGTGTGCACACATATGTATTTTATGTAAAATAGCCTCGGTCTGTCTCCTCTCTGAAACAGGGAGTATGAGTGGGTAAACAGCTCATAGCAACAGATGAAAGGCTGACAAAGTTCAGACTCCCAGTACAAAGGTTTCAGCAGTATGTGAAATGACAATCTCAGGTTATTTCTGTTTCCAAGCTCCCGTGTATTTGAATTGTTTGCTCATCTATGGAGGCTAACCATTATCTTATTGCTGGTTGTGTTCATCAGCTGAGTGAGCTGCTTGGCTGCAGACATATCTCACAAGAAAACTTAGTAAAGCCTCACAACATCCTGCCTCTGCCCCCAAGATCATAAATACTTTGTTTTAATTGCTGAGGATAAATTACAGCAACACAAAGTGAGCATCCTGCTCAGTCTGTGTGCATCTCCTGCTGCTTGGTCAGCACAGATCCACTGTTCCATTTTTAAATCAAATTATGCTTGTGATAATATTGTCTTGAGCTTACAGTTGCTGACATGGATATCGACAAAGGCTTAGCCAGTATTTTAATAAGAAAACAAAATACAGGAAATACTCTAGAGTTTCCAGGTGGATCATTAACAAGACGCCTTGGAGGGCTGAGACTGCCAGCCAGCACAGGGAATGCATCACAGTTCGTCATACAACTTAAACTTCTTTTGACATCTAGTTATGTCGAAATGTGACTGATCACCTAGGGGTCCAGGCTCCTGTGAGGGAAAAGTTCACTGACAGACAGCGAACGAAGCTGATCTTAAATGAGAATCAAGAGAAAGCAGCATTCCAGCGTCTGACAGTCTGCAGCTGCTACCTGGGTCTGCCTAACGAAGACGAGCCTGCTCTGCTGAACAGTTATATTAGCATCTGTATGCTTCTGTCTCATTATCACACATCTGCCCACCTTTATTCGAATGAAGCTTCTTCTGATCTGACAGCTCAGGCATTGTCAGTGAATAGATATTATGGGAGCCGGGTACAGCAGCTTAGGGTGTTAGCTTTTATTTTCTAAAGACTGTTGTACAGTTTGACAGTATAATGCCACAGAGGTAAAGAAGATAATTAACATATTGGGCAGTTTCTAAACAAAGCTGAGACAGTTATACTGGCAAAAGTGCTGCTGCTGGAGCAGTATTGTTTGCACTCTGGAAACATCAAAGGCTTGCAAGATCTGCCTTTATAAAAAAGAGAACAGGTACGGTATTGTCCCCACACCACAAATAGGAAGTTTTCAGGGGCTGAGCCCACACCTAAAACCGCAAAACCTTTGGTGCTTGAACAGCCTGTCGTGTGCATTCAAACCTCTGCTTGCTCAGGCAAATTATCTCCCAGCATTTGAGAGGATGTGAAAAGGTGTGTGTGGGGTGGAGGTTGAGGGTCCTTTTTACTTTCTTGAATTTATTTTTACCCCACAGCACAAAGCTAAGTGTTTATTTGAGCTTCACATGGCTCATATTTGGATGGAGATTTAAGCCTTCTAAGTTAGAGATCACAAGTGGGATTTTCTGGAAATGTCAAAAAAGCATACAACAGAGGTTTTGTCATTTTCTCCATAATATACTAGAAAGGACTGTTAAAAAAAAACAAACCAACCAACCAAAGGGGGAAATTATATTTTGAGCCTGCAATGTAGATGGACTGAGATTAGATGACTGAGGGAAGGGATGTTCATATTCTCTTCTGCAGATCCGAGAAAAAATTGTAGTTCTCTCATGGATTATTACACAGTTTGTCTTCAGTTTTCACCAGATCTTTGAGTCTGTGCAAAATATTGGACAACGCTGGAACTAAATGGCAACTTGACTTCATAAATATTTTGGATATGAAGCATTTACAAAAATAAAGCCTCTGAAAGTTCTCATTCTTTTCTACATTTTTGAGAAAAATAGTGAATGAGATACACTGCAGCAAGATCATCCCTGAAATCACTGTCCCTTTGAGCCTCGGTTTATGTTTTAAATGGTATAAATAATAACATAGACCCCCCCCCACCCACAAGCAATGTTATGGCCAAAAACCAGATCTGCAGCTGGTTTGGATGAGTTGCTCATCTGCAGCCAAAATAGTGTTCCCTCTTCCTGTGGTACTAAGCAGATTTACCCTGCTGAGAATCTAGCCCCAAATTTCTAAGAACTTACGGACTTTCCTCATTTCATTCATGGCTTTCAGTTCACCGCTTTTTCTTTGTTCTTGAGAGCACAGGGTTACACAAGTAAATGTTGAAATTACTGCTATTTTGCAACAACGCATTCAAAGTCATTTCAGCATCCGTGCTGATAAAGTGAGAACAGCTCATCCAGATTGGCCTCCAGGACCTGCACTCACCATTGCAAAGTTTGAATACAGAATTAGATTCGTTTAAAAAAGAGAGGAAGAAAAAAAAAAAAAAAAAAAAGATAAATCCATTGTCATTCATTCTAAAAAGGCATTACAGACTGCCGACACTGTACAGAAAAATAGGAGATGTTGACCTTTTTATTATAGACTTTTCTGTGCTGTTGCCCTGCTGTCGGAGGTGCCTCCCCCCGCAGCCCCGCACGCACCCGCACACACACGCGCCCGCTCTTCAGCTCTGTGTTATCTCAAATAATTACCCTGCGCTTCTGGCTGTCCCCAGTGACTTCTGCTGCTAAAAAAGCTACTCATTGTCGGTGAGTGAAGAGGGATTTCAAACCTGCTTCTTGTGGCCCAGCAACAGCTCTTAATTAACCACTCAGGTATTGAGCCTCCTCCTCGCCCGGCTCCCATCCATATGGCAGGAACATGTCCACAGCGATAATCACTGAAGGAAATATTGTATCAAAAAAAGGGCTCGCAGAACAGAAAGCTCCTGCAAATTATTTTTAATGATTCTCCTCTTGTGAGCCGGATTATTTGCTATTTCAAGCAGCGCCAGGGAAGGGGCTGTGTGGGGACACGGCAGTCCCCATGTCCCTGTGGCCGGGGCCGGGCAGAGCCCCTCGCTCAGGAGCCCGGGCCACCGGAGCAGCCCCTTCAGGCAGCCCAAAGAGCTTTCCTTGCCCATGATTTTGTTAATCCTTTGTTTCTAGTGCCACTCGCTTTCTACACGCCGCATGTGCATGTTTCCTGTGAGAAAGGCACTTGAAAAAACTTGTAGGCTTGACAGACCCACACTTTCCTTACCCCTCGGCTTATAGTGAAGAAAACAGTGATTCGAGTTTATAAATCTAATTAAAAATGAAGTTGCATTTACATTTTAAAACCTTGCGTATACCAGCATACTGTGTCAAAAGATATTATGTATGATTTTACTTTGTGACAGAAACCATTACATTTAAAAATTCATTACAGCAAGGTTAGTTAGACACATGATGGATGCAGCTTTAATCCTGCCATATATTATTACAGTTAAAATGTAAATGATGAAAAATATTTTGTGCTTATCAGCATTTATGTGGAAATGTGTTTTACAGTGATATATGGTGTTATATTTCTATTATTATGATGAGAAAGAATGAAATACAAAAAGACTAAGTGTTTATTAAAACATGGTTACTTGTGATAAAATATTCTTGTTGTACATGACTTTAAACATATTTACCAAGGGCATTTGTCCAAAACAGCTGTGAAATGTGTTTGCTATGCAAATCATTCTTTGTAATTTTTCCCCCTCTGTTATACCGACTATAGCTTTTTAATAGCCTAATGTTTAAGCTATGTAAATATATTTTTATTATTTTTCATTTCAGACATGGGGGGGATGGGGACTGGCTCTGTTTACACACATGCATGTATTCAAATAGATGGAAGCATACATAAAAAGATAGACAGAAAATTGATCCTAGCAAAAATCCTTTTCACATTCTATCTCCTCTCGTTTCAGTCTCTCAAAGCCAGCCTTGATCACAGGAGCTGAGCTCTTTGCCAGCTCAGCCCTTGGCAAGTGCTGATCTCTGAGCACACGCATGGTCCTGCTGAGGGGGAGTGATTTAACATCTCACACCACTGAACCCTTAACTCAGCCTTGTTCTACACCCTCCTCCTCCTCACACATGGGTAGTGCATCATTGCATGGGAGATTCATGCCCTGGTCAGGGAGCTGAGTTCTCCTTTTTCCCCCAAGGAAGGTGAGTTCTCAGTTGGGCTTGTGCTTTAGAGGAATCCTGCCAAATAAATCCACACACAATTGTCCTCATTTGAAGGGTAGTGAGTTTTGAGATCAGTATTGCATGTTGCAAATTCCTAGGTTAAGTATTTGAAGAAATTTTACTCCAACAGCGACCTTTCTAGAACAGTTTCTGGCACTGAGGGCCTGGTCTCCACAGGCAAAATCCAGTATAATCTTGAATAGAACAATACAAAGGCGTAAAAGCCATTAAGTGACTTGCTCAGCATCCCACAGGAAGTCTGTGACAGAAAAGAAAATAAAAATGTGAAGGCCACGAAATGTAGGAATTTAGCCATTCTGTCTGTGCATTCCCACATGTGCTCTGTACACTGGGTTTTCAGTGGTTTTGGGTTTGCTCTCTCGGCCCTTCCACTGACCCTGGTGACCGCTGCATTATTCCAGTATTAATGATGATGACCCAGAAGTTATTGTCTTACACTCCACATTACCCCAACTTGCTGTCACTTCTACTCTGTTGCCACTGTTTATTTTCTCTATGTATCTACTACAAGTTTGTGCTGTTTGTTTTGTTACTTTCTATGCAGCTTATAATTAAGAGAACAATAGAGTCAATAAACAAGTAAACTGTGTGGTTTCCATATTGTTCGTGTAATTCCTTCAGTTTGTATTGCTGTCTCTTAGAAAAGAAATTTACTTGAGTTTGGCATGATGCAGTAATCAGGCTAAGATTACTTCTAGTTATATGACACTGAGACCTTTTTTAACAAGTCAAATATGCCTCCTAAGAAAAGGAGCAAAGTAAATCAAAATATTTGTGATCAAGAGCATATATGTCCCTCAGTCCTCAATGCCTGTCTTTAAATACGAACAGAAGCAGGAGACCTGGTGCTTGTAGTTCACTAAAGTGGCCATTTCCTTATAACCTTCCTCTTGTAACAATGTTTATTCAGTTATCAGGGAAGAAATATCATTTGTCCGTGCAGCTACAATTACCCAATTTGTTGTATAAATTATTACTTTTTTTTCTCATCTTGTGCTGATGACAGAATCATTTAATAGACTTTCAGTTGCTCAAGCTTGAAAATTGGTTCCACATTCTCTCTTTTTTTAGTTTTCCTCCCTAGGGTGAGTGCAATGTGGTCTAAATACAATTTCCATTCCCCCTCCCTTTTTTTTTTTAAACATCTGCTTGTATGAGGATGTTGTTGTGTACATTAACGCCGTACAGTTTAGCACCCTTTAGGACTACCTTCGTCTCTCGGCTTCCTCATTCCCAGGGCCAATCATAATATATCAGGAACTGTAGATATTTCCTATCTCAGCACTCTCCATAACTCTTCTGCTCAGCTGTCTGAAGCTGTTTTCTTTAGGAAGTCCAGAGCAAGGGGGGCTGGTTGACCTGGCATCAGTCCTATTTATAAGAATAAACCCTCTTCCCCGCACACCTTTGGAGCTTTGTCATGTAGGGGTCACATCCGTTTAAATTAACAGCTACCGCGCCCGTGGCGGAACACGGACACCTAACCTCTACTGTCCCCTCAACCCTTTTGTTTGAAGTTATCCAACCCAATCAGATGATTTTCTCCAAAGCTGAGGTTACAGGATTTGCAACTGTGATTTTGCCATGTAGTTCATCAGGAAGGGAAAAACCAGCTATTGTCACATGTACTGGATTTGTGTGTGTGTGTGTGTGTGTGACATGTTTATTTGTTTATTTAAAATAATCATTTACTTTTAAAATTTTCCTCCCCTGCTGTTGCTGCTGAAATAAATGCCAGTCGGGCCTGTTTGCTTAGTATAGGAGTTACTGTGTGGTGGCTGGAGGAAGAAATTACGTATGGAGCAGCCACCTCATTCCCAGGCTGTGCTTGAAGGGCTGTTCTTAGAAGTAATGCCACTGCTGCTTCTGTGACGCTGGAGATGTCAGAGTTACCATCTGCCCACTCATGAGTCCACTGGTTGCCTATGAAATCTATTTATTTTAGTTTTAAGCCTAAGAATATTTGCTGAAAGCAGGATTATCACTTTGTAGACCACCAACAGCCGTTGAAAAGCAGGGCATAAAACTTTGTTTATGTCTTTAATAACCCACTTAATGACGGAGCAAGCACATTATTCATAATAAAATAGGCTGGCATAATCTTACTCCAGTGCATGGTGTCAGGGAATTAAGAAACATCTGCTATGCCATAAAATAACATTGTATATACTATGTACATTAAAAACATGTGTACACACATATGTATATTATATACATTATTTAAAATGTCTCAGTGGAATTCTACTCTTTCTAATTACATTTAGCAAACAGTGAAATGGTTAAATGAGGGTATTTTTGCTTCCGAATCTGAATTTTATATGGAGTCTATGGCTAACTCATAGTGGCAAGGGACAGGATATTTACAGTACATTTAAGACATATAGGCAAAGTTTCAAGTTTTGAAATTTGGGTTCAAAATCTATTTTTAGCCTCCAAATAAGTGACCTAATTTTCTGAACCACAAAACGTTTGTGGGTTCTTAACCTGATGAGAGTGTTGGTTGCTCAGCAACTCTGAAAAACCAGGCCAGCGTTTCAGTGCCTAAATGCAGATTTTTATTTACGATGAAGGCATCTGAATTTACAGCTTTTACCCATAGCAGTTCTAGGCATTGCTCCTGCCCCCAGAATGGAAACCCCACAGTGCTGCTGCTGCTGCTGCACATGCACAGGGAGTCACTGCCTCTGCTCCGGGGAACTTGGAGCCAAAGAACCCAACTCTTGCTCACCCTCGCTCTGCAGCTGGGATGCTGCAGGCAGAGGGGGAATCCTTCTCCCTGCAAGAGGCTGAACATGGTGGCTCCCGACCAGCAAAGCATGTAAACATGTCTTTAAATTTAAGCGTGTGAGATGTAAGTGGAACTACTTGCATCTTAAAATTAAATACATGTTTCACTGGATCAGGCCAGATGGTTTTACATGCTCAAAAGTGACATTTACAAGGTCACATAGGAAATGTTTGACAGAGCCAGGAACCAAAACCAGATCTCCTGAGTGCCAACTTTGTGCCTTAATTTTGCACCCATTCTTTTTTTTTTTCTTTTTGTGATTAGATATTTCTCTTTATGAAAACAAAAACGGGGAAAAAATAATCCAATAAGGAGACAATTAACTTGTGGGGTTTTGCATGTCTGTCTGTTTTGACTTTTTTTTTCAAAAAAAAAAGCTGAATACCCCAGTACCACTGTTTCAGAGATTAGCACTTTAAGCTTTCCAGAAAAGCATGTATTTTTATTCACTTAAAAAGAATTTTCTTCTATCTTTCAAAAATGTAAGCTGTTTTCATTTTGTAGGTGGCCCATCAAATAAAAAAAGTTATAAGTTAATAAAATTTCTATACAGATTTATATGAACTGAGTGAACTCCCCCAGTATCTGAATGTTAATCTGTTGGAAAATAGCTGCCGTGGTACTGGAGTAACTCAACATCACACAGCAGGGCACACTAACAGTAGTTCTCTCGTTGACATTTTCCCCACAAGTGCCAAAATAAACATGGGAAACTGCTATGGGGAAAAAGCCCAATGAACTTCTGGAATGGCAACTGTGATAAATTGAAGGCGATTATTCAGATTCACTTAAATCTCTGATTTCACTAATGTGTGTATTTTTCTTGGTAGTCCTATCCTTGTGAATTATCTCAAATGCATTTGGTTTAGTCTGTCTTTGCTAGCTCTGGTCTTGGCATACAACTGCATTCTTTGCAATCTCTCATTCTGCCTCAGGTTTGAGTGTCTTTAGCCTTTCTCTCCTTCTCTAACTCACGTCCAGACCTCAGCACCGTGAGAAAGTATTCTAAATTAAATACTTTTTTTCTAATTAATATTTACTGACTGAAGTCTTTGTGTATGAAAAGGAAGAAAACAACATTCTCACCTTCACAAAGGACCCTCTTATTACACCAGCAAAATGCAAAAAGGTAAAATATGAGCATGGCAGAGTAGGTTTTATGTAGCGACCTCTTTTTTTGGCTGGCTAGGTTCTGTGTTTCACTTTTGGATTTAGATGACTTCTATTCATAGAATTTGCATATCTGTGACCAGTTTGTAAAAACTCTTAAAAGCTAATATAAGTACATTTAATTTAAGTGAACTCAGCCAGTTATCTGTGGGGCGTGAGAAGCAGGCTCCAATTGTTCTTCTTGAGAGTATTTAAAATGTCATTGCTTCAAGCTGTCTGGCTCCCCCAGACCTGAGCAGGGGCCTGTGGCCAGGACACTGCAGCCTGTGAACTGAAAGGACAGAGCATGCAAGTGCTAGAGATTTAGTCTACATGCAGAACTATTTCTTCTCTAATTTGTATCAAACTGCAAGAAATTGAAATGTAGAATCTTCCCCAAAAAGTGTCCTCTAACTTGTGCTTTCTCCTTCGGCAAAGACCAACACATCTTGTTATGAGCATTAAGGATCCCTGCTGAGCAGCATAATGCAGCTCCCTGTCAAGGTGTGCTTAACATCAGCTTCCCACTCCTCAGGACAGACACACGTCTTCACTTGTCAGGGGAGCACCCAAGCTGTTAATAAGGTATGTATCTGTGTTTCTCTGGGGTTTAATTGTTTTCTTTGGGTTTTTTCTGACTGAACCTGAGCTACCTATGTATGGGACTAGAGCAATAGTCCTGCCTAGGGAAGGTATTGCTCCTTCTCCACCAACAGCAGACACTTAAGAAAGAGACCAGAAAAGGGTGTCTAGATGCTGCTGCTGCTTCTATAGCACAACTTTCCAGCTTCTTGCACCCAGCAGCTCAAATATACTGAGCCAGGACTTGTATTCTGATTATTTTTTATAGTCTCTGATAGATTTTCCCTCACCTCCCCATCCATGACTTTGCAGAATCAGTTTTTAAGGCCATGTAAAGTTTTGATATCCACAACATCCAGGAGCATTTAATTCCAAAATTTCACTCCATGTTATGTGAACATTCACTGAGTTCTTACATTCTTCTTCCAAATAATTTCCATGATACTTTTGATCTTATTATAAACCTTTGCTGTACCCACTTTTTTTCATCTGCACTTTCTTCAGGCTGTGGAACCATCCTTGTGTAGGCGCTACTCATATCTTTAAAATGTGCCAAATCTCTACTGGTAACTTAACAAATAGCATTTACTTTTGGGATAGAATGGGCACACATTACTACCCTCAATGATGCACAGTACAAGCCTGAGAAACACCAGTCAAAGCAGAAATATAAAAAGCAGATTAAGATCCAAAACCCTTCAAATGGTAAAGCATACAGAGCTGAAACAAAGATTCTGGTGTCTCCCTGAATTCCCCATGTACAGGAATCTCCAAAGACCCAGAAAATGGCTGTAGAAGGGTTCCCTTCCCATGTGTTCCCCTATCCGGTAAATTGGGTTTCAAGGCTCTTTAAATATCATGTGGAGAAAATCTTGTGAGTCAAATCAAGATCTAAATGTGCAATCAATCACACAAGTGGTTGAATTGCAAACTTTAAAACATGCTTAATTTTATGTGGTTCTAGCCAGCTCCTTTATTTGGGGTCCCTGTTTCCTGCATACTGGAAGAACTGGAAATCTAATGCCACTGAATGCACCTATCACAGCTTATTACAGAGGGTAAACAGCCAACGTTATTAGTAGATGAGCAAGAAAGGTAGATCAATATAAGGAAATACTGCTTTCATTCACTATTCCCTTTGTCACTGCCAGACCTCAGAATTTTTCAGTTCATTGATGTCAGTAAGGATTTACT
This sequence comes from Poecile atricapillus, assembly GCF_030490865.1. Lineage (NCBI taxonomy): Eukaryota > Metazoa > Chordata > Aves > Passeriformes > Paridae > Poecile > Poecile atricapillus. The sequence goes on along the minus strand of NC_081258.1, from coordinate 11,657,455 downwards.
TCCCTGCCCAAGGAGCTGGGGCCAGATTATTCCCAGGCTGAAGCAGATACTGATCAGAATGTAAGCTGTCTTGGGAAGCTGGGTAAGAAAATAAAATTTAAGTTCACAGCAACTTAAATACTCCTTGGGTTTATAATGTCCACATTGGTATTAGTCAACTTGGCAACAGAAGTGACCAAAATATATTTCCTTTCTCAGCCATGCCTGGTGAATACACCAGGTTGGTTAGACAGAGAGGTATAGTGTTTTCAGTAGCTGAGTGAGCACCTAGCTCAGGCCAAGTCTGGAAACATTTTATTCACAGGGCTGCTCAGGGGTTAAACCCTGTTTGACATATTCACTCCCCTACTAACATGCCATTATTTCATTTGCAGAGCAGCTTCCTCCCCAGCAGCACCTAGACCCTGTCCTTGCATAGCCCCATGCTCTAATGCCCTCAGCAAGCTGTGGTTTACACCACACACACCTTCTCATCACTGTTATCACCGATGGTTTCCTCAATGGAAGTAATCATTCACATTATAACTGTTGCCAAAACCCTCTGGCACCAGAAGTGCTCTTGGAATGAAAGCCTGAAGGCACGCAAGAGCCTGAGCAGCTGCAGCAGCAGCCCAGCCAGCCAGCGAGCTGGGCTTGAACCACATCGGGGAAAAGGCACAAGACTTCCCTGAGACAAATTACATTTTGCTTTATATGCACATCTAGAGAAACATTTTGTGTTCTGTATCAACCAGAGGTAGGTGCCTGGATCTGCCTTGTCCTTGCAGACAGGTTCAGCTGTGTGTCGACACATTTTTAAATGTATTTATACACAGGAATATGTGTGTGTGTGTGTGTGTGTGTGTGTGTGTGTGTGTGTGTGTGTTTAGGAGTTCTCCACAATTCCAGTTATAAGCAGTGGTAGTCAAAAATAAAGACTTTCTGCTCATCAGTGATAGGACATTGTCTACCTAGTCACAGAATGAGATACAGCAGCTTAGTCTGAGTTTAAAACTGTCACAGTTCAACAAGATAATGCATCCAAATTGTCATTTGACGTACCTGGAATCTGCTCAGTGCTTTCATATTCTCCAGGCAATCAAGCTGAGGGGCATTCCTTAAGTCCCTGGCAGCGGGCATGTGAGGAATTCTTTTTGTGGGGGTGCAGTTTATTTGAGTGGGCACATGCGAGTGCAATCACTGCATTCTGATCTCAAAGATGACTCTGAATGTTCTATGTCCCTTCATAGGTTTAGCATTTTAGTGAGTTAAACTAACTGCATCTGTTATTTTTGTACTGCTGAGTTATGTAACTTGATTGCCTGACACAGTATCAGCACTGTGAGGTCCTTTATGGGTCATGGCTCAGCTGAATTTTATGCATAAGAATTTCCCCATTTTTGTTCAGGACATAATTGTTCTTCTGGGCAATGCTCATCAACTCAAGTCTAGAAAAAAAAAAAAAGATTGCAAAATGCAGCCAGATATCTCCAAAAGAGGCTGTTTGTGCCTTGCAATGAAGCAGAAGCAAAGTAAAATCCCATCCCAGTTCCTCTGGACAGGGGCCACCCCTCCCACACCAAGACCCTCAGCCACAGCCCAGGTGACTGACTCCTTGCCCTGATGTCTGAGGGCAGCATCCCTGTGTGGAGGTGACTCTCTTACACCTGACTGGATCCTCAGGAGTGTGCAGTGGGTGCCCACCCCCAGCATGGTGCAGCTCAGCAGGTACCAGCAGGTACCAGCACACACCCCTGGGCACTGTCTCCTCTCCCCTGGAGTCCCCACAGATCTGGGGTCTGCACACCCCCAGGCAGGCAGCGACCTTGGAACAGGGCTTGGCTCCAGGAGGATTTGGGGCAGAGTGGCACACTATAAAACTGTGCATCAGCAAAGACAGCCCAGCTCCTTGTTAGCGCTGGAAAATGCTCTGCAGCATCCAAACCCTGCAGTGCTCCAAGCTTGTGCTGACGGGCCAGCTAATTGTCAGTATGCCACTGCCTCTGCTCCCTGTGTGGTCCTGCAGAGAGCCATCGTGATAGCTGCCAGTAATGAGGAAAACTGGTGTGTTATTGTTTTGTTTCCTTTTAAATAAACTTGCAGTCCTTAATCTAGCAGGCTGGAGTCCAGATTTGACAGCCCTGTGAGTAACGAGGTGCAAGGAAAGACAGGATGTAGAATTAGGAGGTAAGGGTTGAAGGTTGCCCAAATTTGATCTCTAGACTGGACATGTTACATCTCTTCCCCATCCCCACTCCTCTTCAAGCTCCCCCTTGCCATCATTCTTAGGCACAGGGCACAGGTGCTCACTTACCAGGGCCATGGCCTGCCTGCAGACAGGGCAGCTGCAGGGGGAAAGACCCACTGGGCAATTCCCCACTGGCCACCAGGCCCTGTCTGGGGCACCTCATGAGCTGCTCAGGCTGAGGCACCTGGAGCTGCCCACAGCTCTGCCCCAGGCACCTTGCACCCCCCTCTTGCTCACCTCACCTTGAGGAGAAGCGTCAGGCTGTGGTTCAGCTCATTCAGATGCATGCATAGGAGTGAGACATGCATATCTGCAGAGATCTATACAGGCTGAGGGATAATTACAAATATTACATCATTTTAAAACAGCAATGTCTCTTCAAAATAAAGGTAAAATATTCTTCTATCTTTTCCTATTTTACACACACTTTCTCTGTTCTTTTGTGAGTCTTTCCATCCAGCTGATCATGTGACTAGTTTTCTTCACCTGCAAACTGCATTCTTGTTTTTCTACTATCTACTAGAAAAATATAACACCCACCCAAAGTGTTTGTTCTCAGGAGGCACATTGCACATTTGCTTTCTGTTGTGATAGTGGGTTATTCTGCCTTCACTTCTAGTTAATATTCTGTATCTTGACTATTTACAATTGTAGCACTGCAGAGCAGGGAATTCTTATGGATCAGTGCATCAGAGGTGGACCAAAACCCATCTGGTAGTGGGGGGAGAGGGTTGATGTTGGTTTATTGTTTCCTGTGTGTTGTTGCCCAAAACATGAGCTCTAGCCTGTCATTTGTCAAGCCCCTGAGCTCTGACCTCTGGGCCCCAGGTGACCTCACACCACAGTTATGCACTATCTTTACACAGGAAAGTAGGGAAACACTAACTGTAACTAAGAGGGCTGTTTTATATAGCAGAATAACCCCTGGCATGGCACACAGAGCTTGTTGAACAACCCTTTCTGTGCACCAGAACTGCCCTGGAGCTCGTGCCCCTGTGCCCCCAGCTGCCCTGCCACATCAGCCCCGGGCTGGGCTGTGGGTCCCAAGAACAGGGCAGAGCCTCCCCCACTGCTGCTCCCTCTGCTGCAGCTCTGCTAGTCAGTGGTTTCAGAGGACCCCATCAGCTTCCAATAAAGAATTCAGGAAGTAAAAGACAAATCGGGTTCACCCAATGTCTCTGGTGATATTTTGTGTTACATTGCTCCTGTAACATTGGCAAAGTTTGTAGCCATGGATGAATTATAGCCAGGCATGTGCTAAACCAACATTTATTTTTGATCTAAATTTTTTTGGCAGCAAATAAGAAAATGCACAGATTCAAATTTAAGAGTCATCTCAACTAGTTCAAGACCCTCTAATCAGCTCACCTTGGCTCAGGTGTCCCTCTGCTTGCCAATAGTCTTTAACATGCATCAAGGAAAAGAATATAGTCAGCAAATCCCGCCGTTTCCATGGTGACCACAGGTGGCCCTGTGCTCGCCTCCTCTACAGATGAACAGATAAAAGGTCATCAGTATTGATGGCACGGGGGAGAAATTAGTGCAGGCTGGTTTGTGGGCTCCTGTGCTAAGGCAGGACAGCGATGGAGTGAGGACTTCAGCAGCCTGTGAATCCCTTTGGCTCCATGCCCCTGCAACTGGCCCAGGTGTTTAAGTGCAGTTTTGGACAGGAACGCTTTCGTGGTCCATGGCTCTGGCAGCAATGGGAAAAGCTCAGTGGTTTAGACAGACAGCCATAAAATAGATTAAAATACTCAGAGAAGTGTGGCTTTTTCTCTGGAGAGCTGGTAAACATGGTGAGCAGCTCTGTATTTCTAAGGCAGCACTTTGAAAGAGGGGCAAGTGTAAAAGTTTAATTATAGGCTTTTCCTGACAGCGAAACAACTCTAGTCTGTGTGTGTGTTGTCAAACTGCAAACCCAAAACAAGCAA
>NC_081258.1:11523297-11648297 GCF_030490865.1 Poecile atricapillus | reverse complement strand
ATTACTGGTATCTGCAAACTTGCATACTGTCAGCTGATCATAGACTAAATGAAAACTTATCATGCACAGAGGCAGCAAATACATTTATTTGAAGCAGGCATCATATTAGTTCGCTGGTTTGACTGTGGTTAAGGGGAAAAAAGGGGTTATCAGTCTTTTGGGAAATTCTTTCAAATATAACCTGCAGCAAATATCTAAAATTGGGGATTATCTATGTTATAAATCTTTGTTCAAAAAGTAGAAAAGGAACAGAAATTGCTCTGTAACCCTCTAAGACGATAAATTATATTATTTAACAATAGATAAACTTAGGGCACCTTTCCTGTGGTACAGCCCTATTGTGAATTAAGCTTTAATCTGCTTCACCTCAACATCTGTTCGGTGGAACCAAAGATCTGGCTGTATTGGACACAGACAGTAATTTGTTTGTTAACTGCTTCTCCGGAACAATATATCATTTCAGAAAACAAAGCCTACTAACACAACGCATATTTATCTGTTTCCTCTATCTGTGTTCCTTTTTCCATAAGTGCAAGTTCAGGCTTTTGAAATGTTTTCCTAGAGATAATTTGTGATGCTGTTAGATTCGTAACCCTGGAAAAAGAGATTATTTTTTTTCAAGGTTTTTTTCATCTTTGACCAACAGATGTTCTGTTCAAAATCTGAAAGTACTCACAATGTATGTACTAGTAAATTATAATTGTTAACGCCCCTGTGGAAGGAAAATGTCAAATATTTTCTATCAGTAGACTGTTTGGAAACAAAGGCATTTGCTTCGCAGAAGTTCACGTGCTCAATCTTCTCATTCGGCTTTTCCAACAGTCTATTCAGTTTTAGACATTTAACATTTTGTTTGTTTTCAGAAGAGGAAGTGAAAATTAACTTCACAGAAACAAAAAATAAAACATAAAAGCCAGTAGGAATCCTGTATTCCATTGTCAAATGACACTCCAGCACATTTTGGTGATACAAAGGTGACCACAGAAACAAGTCTGTGATCCAGAGCCAGCATTTTACCACTGCACACCAAGGTGGCAATCAAGGAATTAAAAACATCTGGGACCGTGATGCAAATAAATGTCCAAACATATGACTTCTAATGAGAGCTCTTCACCCCCATGGATAGTCTCCCCTGGCCAGACAACTTTGGTTAAAACCATATTTACCTGCAAGTCTCCACCTCCACACCTCTAGCGTGACATACAGTGTTTCAATGGCTCATACTTCCCACTATTATTTTTAAAGGGGAGATTTATCCTCTAGGGACTAAAACCTCTCTGCTAAAACCTCTCTCTTTCTCTCTATCTTTCTTTTAACTTGAAACAAGAAAACCACTACAATTTTCAACGACAGCAGGTCAAGCTCTCTGTAGAACTCTCTTGCAGAAACACCTTAAATGCATACCCTGACAGTCCTTGTACACAATATGCCATCCTTGTATTGCGTTATATTGTGTTCTGCTGTAGTGTCTTCTACTCTAGTCTGTGTCTCATTGCATTATTTTATCTCCTTGTAGCATTGGGTGTGTCCAAGATGCTCATAGTGCTGTACACAAGAGTAAGAATAATGTCTAACACATGCTGTCATGATTTGGGGAATCAATCTCTATACCACTAAAATTAATTCTGTTTTATAGCATTGACTGCATTGAATCTGTTTCAGAGAGCAAGGCCCATATGGACTGGAACTTCCTGGCCTTCTCTGCAGCCTCTTGCCCTCTCATTGATGCACTGACCACAGGAGATGCAGGTTCCATCATTTTACCTGGCTACAGGGCTAACAGTAAAGCATCATTAAAGTGGGAAAAATCAGCCATGCAAATGAGCCAGAGAAATGGCTGCCAACCAACGCAGAGGAACTTTTCCAAGTCTGAACCCTATCAGGCAGCAAGTTAGTAACTGTTTTGTGGATTCATTTGATGAGCTGATAAATATGATAAGAGGGCACCTGAGGTGTTACACAAATCAGGAGAGACTGAGAATCCGTGTTTCTGAGAAGTCAGAGGCAGGAATTTGTGTCTAGAAGAAGAATTGTGACCTACTTAGAGGAATCTGACTTAAGCCCCAAATAATGTTCTTGCTCAAGCATGAATTACAAGCAGCTGAAGAAAGATGAGCTTTTGCACTTGTGCTCTAGCCAAGTTTGCCCACATCTAATGAGCAGAAGTACAACTCGGTGCCATTTTGTATTCCCGGGACGTGGTGCAGATGGGGAAGCTGCTCTGAATGTGGGTCCAGAAGCTGTTCACCCACTCCTCCAGGCACTCAACACATCCTGCCTCATGCCTCTCCTTGCAGAGCCTGGAGATGGGAAGCATGAGGTTCAAGAGCAGAGGGAGCAGCAGTAGCTGTGAGAAGCGGCTTTACAAACTGGAACCAGAGCTGGCAGCAGCGCTGGAGCATTGGGCATGGATCAGGCTGGAGAAAAAGAATTAACAGTTCCATGCTCAGAGGCCTGGAGAGAGAGAAAGCAGCAGTCACCCATGAAGGGAGGGAAAATGCTAAATTGCCACACATAAGCTCAGGTACGATAGTCTTGGTACAGAAATATTCCCAGGAGCAAAAAGATGGTGAAAATATGGGTCTTGGTTCACCCCCATGCTGGGCGATGCCTCGCTGAGTGTCAAGTCTGGGCAGATGCTTTGTGTGTTGTGTTATTTGGGCCAAAGTCCCACAGGAAAAAAAAAAAAAAACTGATTCCAAATTGAAAGATGCTATGAGTCAGTCTTCTGATGAAAGAGAGGAACGTGATGTTGGGGCTGGCAAACATGATAGTGCTGTGGGATTAAAAGAAAAAAAAAAAAAAAGAAAAAGAAAAGCCCTCAGAGAAAGGGTATGCAAATGATGGGAAAAAGAGCAAAAGAGGACATTTTCTCCAGGGATGCTATATCCCTGCTTCCCCTCCCTCAGAGGGTCGTGGGTGAGCTCATCAAGTCAGGATCCAGAAGTAAGAATGTAAAGATTAACAACTGAAGTGTCCCATTGGCCTCCATGACAGAAGTGTTTTAGTCAGGGTTTGACACTACCTGGGATCCTGACCTAAGCATAGGTGAGAGAGGTGAGAGCGCCCTGGTGCTGCCCAGCCAGGCTGTGCAGCTTGTGAGACATGGCCCAAGAGGCTCCCAGGAAACAGCTGGACCCACACTGGCACCATACACACTGTCCAGCACCACAGTAAGTGAGACTAACTCGAGTTAAAGCTCAGGTTTTAACCAACTCCTACTATCTGCAAAGCAAAACTAAATGCTGGCAGTGGCACTGCCTGGAAATGGCAAGGGGAAAGCAAGAATTGCACAGAGCAGAGGAAATTGCAGACTGTAAAGGATAGCTAAACGCTATGAGGTTTTGGTTAGAAAAAGAAGTGTTTTCTACAGCAAAGGCCTCACATTTAAAGACACCATTTCAACTTGGCCCCAGCAGCACTGGCAATACAAGTAGGGTAAAAGAAACAGTAGAAGAGGGGCCTGTTGCTGGAAAATACTTCGTAGAAAATATTAAAGTTCTCTTGAGGCATGTAGAAAAATTCCAGAATACTGTATTATTATTATTGTTATTGTTATTATTATTACCCTTGCTCTTTTGGAAGGTGGGGATGGAGTATATACAGTTTTAAAGAAGGAAGACAAGACATCTGTAGCCTTTAAAAAGAAAAGCACAAAGACTGCTAGGCTCTCCTTACAACATTTTTAATTATTTTCCCTAAGTTTCCCAAATAAAAACACATTGCATGGAGCCTCACCCAATAAAACTATGCGGGTAAATGCAATACCCATTGTCTAATCAATATCATATTGCTCATGGCTTTAGCTTGTTCAATAGCTGAGCTCATTGACTCCTGAGTTGCACCTCAGGATGCCAATATCTGCTTAATGTTGGACAAACTGCATTTGTCATTCCCTGTAACTGAGTTCTTTAATCTCATTAATAACCCACAGATACTGAAACGCAGCTTTGAATAAGCTGGCTGGACTCTGCCAGGTTTCCACGTGTACTCCAGCTCAGGGGGTCATGTGTTGGATGTTAGATAGCCTCATTGCCCCTGCAGTGGCTGCAGCCCTCCTGTCCCATTGCTCCTCAACCTGGACACCCATAAATGCCTGAAACTGCAAAAAAATAAACCCAGGAGAAGCCATCAGATAGAGAGAATTGTGTCTGTATTTAGTGTATCATAGCCCCCACACCATATTATCTGTGAGGGCCTCAGCCCCAGGCATGTGGGAGGCAGCAATGCCTCATCCTCTGCTGCCTGCATATGGCACAGAACCCACGTGCTCCAGCCCCACAAGTGTGCATCAATAAATTATCTTCATTGGAAACACATTGCAAACAAAATGCAAATGGCAAGAAAGTGCTTGTTCTCAGAGGTCTGTCTTGAGAGTTCATCTACCCAGATTATAAACACTTGATAAGCATCCTGGTTTTCAGGCTAACTGTCTGTATGGCAGATCCCAGGACTAGGCTCCTGGGATTTCAAAATGTATCATGAAATAAAAACAGCTGCAAGGGAAACTCATATGACTAGGATAGGTGCCATATAGCAATTAACAGCCAGAAGTTTTGATCTGGAAAATCACATTTATTTTAATTGCTTCACTGTTGTGTTCATAAAGAATTTGGCTCATTTGATTATTTTCCTTATTAGATATACTACTTAACTTTGGAACAATGTAGTCATTAGTTCCATTGTTCGAGGTTTTTCATTGCAGTGAAATGAATGACAGAGACATGTTCTGCAAGGAAGATTGTTTATAAATATTTATCATAGCCTTAACAGATATTTGTGTAATCCATCCTAATTTTTCTAGCACATAATTCACCAGTTATTTAATCTGTTGTGGGATGAGTGGCAGGTTCCTTAACCTTGAGTTCAATAAGGCATTAAAAGTGTATGATCTCTTATCACAAGAAGAGAGCAGGAGAGTAACTCATCTTTTTTACACATTCCTGTGAAAACTGGCATTCTCTCCATTTTCCTTTAGCGGGCTGTTTAAAGAAGATGCACACCTCTGAGTGCTCTCACTCCTGCCATTCCTCTCTGAATTTTGCCTCGACACGGTGGCTGCAGGAGGGGAGGACAGGTCGGGAGTGGGAGCGGGAGCGGGGCTGGCGTGAGGACACGCGTGCCCGGGCACGGCGGCTGCGAGCGCACCTGAGACGGGGGCTGGCACCATAAAATATGCATAGGCCCTTCTGCAGCAAACGAACCTACTTAATTGAAAGGAATCGGGAGGTGAAAAATGAAACTTGGCAGTTCAGCTTCGCTCCACCATTTGGTGGTTGTTGTGGGACTCCAGCAAAGGGAGCTATCACTGCGGGCATAATTTACTTGATTTTAAGGATCCATATGAATTCTGGCGACATACCAAGTAGCCATTAGCTATGAGGAGTGCTTCCCGATGCTCATTTGTTTTCCATGTGTGAATTTTCACTCTTCCAAACTTTCTTTAGAAAAAAAAGTACTTTTTCTTCATCAATTCCATGTGGAAAATCAAACAAAAATACAGATAATAAATTATTCAAGGAACACAACTGATTTTTTTTTTTAACGGAAAAATACTGGTTCCAGAATCAAACTGGCAGCTTGCTTTGATTTTGATAAGTGTTAAGTTTTATGTTAAGTGTTATAAAATGATATGCTTGTTCACATGCTCAGGCATAGTCTTCCTGTGCAAATTATCCTAAATAGGGTAACTCAATAGCAAAGTAGGCAGGTTTATAATGCTATTACTATTAGGAAAATACCCTTAATATGAGACATATGCAGGATGCTATTACATCAGTAGGCTGCATTTATTAAGTATGCAGGAGCAGCCCTGTGGATCAGAGCAGAGATGCTGGGCCTGTAACACATGCAATTTGGCTTAGTCTTGGGGTCAAAATCTGTTAATGTAATTTTCTGTATAAGAACAAGAATTTAAAATCCATGTGGTTTTAATGACATATTCAAGACTGGGGGTGTATGGGGGTGCTGATTTTGTTGGATTTTTTTATTTGTCCTACTCACATTAAATAAGAATTTCTTTAAAATTTGTGTGTCAGACACTGAAACTAATCTGTGAAATAAGACAAACCTTAAAAAAAAACTCTTTCAAATTATTTGCTTGAAAAGTTTAATTTTGGTCATGTTTCAAATTAAAAATATCATTAGTGATAATTTGCATTTACTTATTGAAGCATTACATGATAAACCAGAACCATGTGTCAAAATGTAACTCTCATAAAATAAGTGCACTGAGATAAAGAGACTTCAGAGATTTAAAAAATCAATGTGACACTCAAGACATCTAAAAAGGGTGCCTGCCTTTAAAAAGGGAGTGTTTCTATTTCAAATAATTAATATGTTTTGGTTTCTTCATTTTTGTGGTCTTGTAGCACAAGTTATATCTAAGGCACTGTGTTGAACATGCATATTTTGGACTGAGCTCTAGTTTGTGTCTATTTAACAGCTACTCACAGCTGTCTCTGCTTTGAAAGTATTGGGATAAAATTTCTTCCCAAACTCCAGTCAATACAAAGCACTGACATTATTTTAAGTGGCTCTGCCCAGGCCATGGGTGGTGCAGGCAGGGTCCAGGCAGCTGCCAGCCCGTGGCACCCATGTCCCTTCTGTCACCCAGGTGTGACACACCTGTGCCACAGCACAGCACACCGTGGGGAGGCTTTTCCTGCTGAATGGATAACCTGCAGCTCCTCTGGTTAATATATAGATTTGTATTTCAGGTTTTGCTGTTAATTTAACTGTGTGAAACACATTTGACTCACTGGAATGCTGGGAAGTAATGTAAAAATTGTCATTTGCCTTTTTCTTGGTGTACCAAGGAGAAGGAGAGTGTGAGTGGTTGCTAACTGGTCCAGGTCTGGAAATCTTTTATCAGTGTGAAAAAGAAGCATAGGAAGGGGTAGGTTTCTTGATTTTGCTTACTCAAAAAGTTAGGGAAATAGTAAATTAAAGGAAGATTTCTGCTTTCACAAGGTCAGTGTTAAGACTCCTTTTGCCATTCAAAATTCAAACCATAGAAGCTTCTGGTGGCACCCCAGCATCCCCCTCTCCTGAGAGTGAAGCGTAAAGCAGCACAGCCCAACAGGTCTGCAGCACTCAGGGCAGGACAGGGCCATGGCTGAGGGCTCAGGCACAGTGAGCCTGCTAGAAATGCCAAGTTTATTTCTGTAACAAGCAAGACAAAAAAGCACATTTTGAGAGCAAGAGGCAGCATACATTGACAAGAGGATGTAAGTCTCCTTTGGTGCAGCCACCACTTGCCTCCATGTCAGGGGAGAACACCAGGACCTGGGCAGTCCACCAGTATATGCAGGATAATGTATTTTAAAATTAAATACCTACTAAAGAATTCTGCTGATCATGTCTCTTTTCTTCCAAACCCAAATTTAATTTTAAATTGAATTGTAAGAGTTTTTCTTTGACCTCACTAATTTACATGCTTCCTGGTCAGATCTTCTAACCAAAGAGCCCCATCAGATCTCCTGTGCAGAGCTCACTGGGCACTGAAGGTTGTGCATGTATGGGGCATTAGCTGAGCAGCTTAAGTCCCAGCAGGGATGGTGAGGAGTGTGAAGTGATCAGGTGAATTGCCAGGTGATAAATCAGGTGCTGGGTCTCACCATAACACATCCAGAGCGTGGCTGGCTGTCTGCATAAATGTGCCACATTGCTGGACCCTGTGATAATAATGGACTCTTCCATGGGGTTAATTGTGTGTTTTGGGAGAAGAGGTTATTCTTTAAAATCCTGTTCCTGGACACATCTCCTTGATCTTTACACATTTGAATGGTGTACAACTCTGCTAAGCTACTTTTTTGACACTTTTGACATGAAAGCTCTCACTTCATTGACTATACCTGCAAAATACTTATACAAAGCTTTAATTATACACCTAGCAATTAGGATATTAACTCAAATCATTATATATTAACTTATAATCTTAATATGTGTTAATGGCAGCAGCAACAAAGAGAGACATGCACAAAAAATTAGAATTAATTGCTCTGTAGTACAGATGACTTATGCTCTTCCAAGAGGCAAGCTGGTGCTGGGAGAGGCAGACTCATTCCCAGCAGGCAGAACTTTTATACAAAGAAAATGAAACCTGGGGGCTTTTTAACAACTGTTCCTTTTCACTTTCTCAGTGAACTCCAAGTCTCTGTTTTATGGTGCAGCAGGCCTGGCTTTCCAAAGTTTCATTCCTCTGGCTTGCAATGCCAGAACCATTCTACTATCTGTGTGAATAAGGCATTTGCTCCAAGAACAGGCCTAATGGTTAGAGTCAGTCTTCCAGATGGGTTGTAAAACCCTTTGAAAACACTCCACTCAAAGGATATTATACTCCTGAAGCTGTATGTTTGTTTTATTATAAACAGAGATTTCTAAGTAAAAAACATAGAAATGCTGCCTATTTGCTGAAGCAAACTGACATGTGGAGCTGTGCTAGATCTCAGCTGAAACAAAACTTAATTTTTCACATTCTAAATATCAAAGGGGCTTGAGGAGGAGCCGTATCACATTTGGTCTTTTTAACTGAAAGACATTGTGGGTGAGTGAAAAGCCCATGTAGTTTACCTTCACCATCTGATTGAGAGGCATGGGATAGTGCAACTCCAGCCAGCTGATTTCAGCCCTTCCCTGGTCCAGCCCCTGCACCCCCAGCAGCAGCTCTGCAGGATGAAGAGCATGCCTGACACTGATTTTTCTCTTCTCATCTCCTCAGAGAGGGCCCTGTAGGCCTCAGTGCTGAGCTGGAGGCAGAGCATCTGGCTGGGGACGAGCAGAGGGGTGACAGGATGAACTGCTGGCCGTGGGTGCAGCAGCTCCCGTGGGCTCACTCATGCCAGGATGTGCTGCCAATGCCACCCACACCATCAGCACATCATGTGCAGCCCTAACAGCCACACAATCACTGAATGGCCTGGGTTGGAAGGGACCTTAAAGATCACCTAGTCCCAAAGCCCCTGCCATGGGCAGGGACACCCTACACTATTCCAGGTTGCTCAAAGCCCCATCCTACCTGACCTTGAACACTTCCAGGGGTGGGGCAGCCACAGATTCTCTGGGCACCCTGTACCCAGATATAAATATTCAAAATATTTATATATATATATATATATATAAACAACTTTGTACAACTTTCGTGCATTGAAAGTCAAAGCAGTCTGCCTGAATTTATCAAACCAGCCAGCCTAATAATTCTCACAGGAAGTAGAGAGAAAATTCAACATGTTTCTGCACCATGAAAGTACCATCAGCCCTTTGGTGGGAACAGACCTACTAGCACTGTTGGCCTTTTCCTCTTCCAGGGTGTGATTTTCCTGTCTGAAGTCAGCAATAAAGGCTCTTCCCAAAATTTCACACTTGAGCTGTTTTCCAGAATGTGCCATGCATCTGAAAGTTGGCTGCTCAGGAGAATCCATAGGCAAGATGGGAAGAGAAGAGCTAGCTCCAAGCAACCACTGTCTACAGTCACCGCTTTATTCCCTCGAAACGTGAGAAACTGGAATTGTCCCTGTAAAACACATTTAGTGCCCCCATTATGATTTGTCAGACACCACCCATAAGAGAAAAGCTAAGCCGATTTTTTAATCTGAATTTGTACAGGCTTTTCTGTCATTCTTTAAGTAGATTTGTTATTATTTTTTGCCCATAATTTGTATAAAGTACTTAGCATTCAAAACAGATCCTTTTTAACCTTTTGCCCAACTTAGCTTTTTGTACTTTTTTTTTTTTTAAAAAAGGGGGGAGATGGAAAGGGAGAGAAACCCTTTAAGTACCCTGGGCCTGGGTTCCTTCAGTATGCAGGCTGTAAATGTTTTACTTTGATTTGAGATACATGACAATAAATTAGGGGACATTTATCAAAGCTGCTTTGTTGCATTGCTGACAAAAGCTGCTTTTTGCATAAATTACTGCATTATACAAATACACTTAGCAGGATCCTGTTTCTTTGATGTTGGTGGAGGAGATTTATGTCCAATGGAGTTTTTATTTATCTGCCCTGTTCACCTCAACAAGGGCAGGACATATTCCTCAATTAGTTCCATACCCCTAGAAATGACATATATATCTCACAACTAGAAGCAGAGAAATTTAAACAAAACAAAACAAAAAAAGCACAAGTGCACTTTTTCTGGCAAGTCTAAACTACTGTACAGTGTAAAAAGTAAATATTAGGCTGAAGCTGTGGCTTTGAAATCTTTGTTCTCAGACTGCTTTGAAAGATATTTAAGTAAGCTAATTTTGACAAAACAATATTCCCTTTGCAGAAAAGCTTTTCTAGACTTCATTAAGAGACTAAGTAAATACGAGTCCTTTTCAACAAATGCTTGATAGCTGAATAAGTAGGTTAAAAGAATAGATTCCCTGGGTGGTAATCCTCTCTGGAACTGTATTTATGCTAAAATCTCTTCAGATGAATATCTAATAAACTAATGAAGGCCATCTTAGGCTAAATGGTGAATTAGGATGGTTAGAAAGGAACTTGTCAAATGAATAAATTGGCTAAACAGTTACACTACTTAAATGAATACAGAATCTCTTGAACACTGTTTCTGAGTGCTATTCTTCTGTCACTCACCATCCCCATACCTCAGTCTACACGTAATTCATTTTGTTCCTGGGTCAGGGGTTCAAATGCAGCACTATGTGGCCACTCAGAGCTGTGGCTGTACAGTGGCCTGAGACCATTTCAGGGAACCTTTTTCTACCTCAGACCTCAAAATAAAAATAAAAAATAAATAAAAAAAAGCAGAAATTTACTATTGTCCTCTTCTTTATATAAACATTATATATTTATACCTATATACATAATATAGTTGTAAATATATATTATAAATATATATTATATATAATATATTATATATTGTGTATATAGCTATAGACATGTATAGCGTTGTCTGTCAGTCTTTGACACATATTTTAATCAATGCCAGAGTATCACTGAGCCAGCCACGAAGAAGAGATGATCTGGAATGCTGGAGACTACTGCTTACAGCCCCAAAGTTGTCAGGGCCTGTGCTAGCTTTGAAACTTTGCCAATGAGGGGAAAGAGCTGAGGCTGAGGGGGCTGAATCAGCTCACACAGATGGTTTGGAGCATTGTCTTCCCCATCCTTGGACAATCATTCCCCAAAACTGAAGCCCCTACATCTCTGGAGCACTCCACTGGAGAGAAAATGTTCATAATCTTTATATTATATAAAGGTTCATAATTGGCACCTCTCATGTTTCACCCTTTCTTCACTGGCTTTTGCCTGGCACTTTTTTAATCGAACTATTTATGTCAGAAGGACTTTGCACCCATTGAGCTCAATTTTGTCTATGAAACTATTGAAGGTTTTCAACAAATAATAAAAAATACCTTTTCTAAAACAATTAAAATATTTCATTAGCAAACTCTTGTTTTGTTTGAAGATGTTCTTAATCATTAGTAATTTGGAATTTTTAATTGGATCACACCTGTTTCTAAAAATTCTGGAAAAAGTTCTCTGTCCTTTCCCCTCCATCCACCCCCAAGATTTTTTTTTTAAAAAAAGGAAAAAAAAGGTGAAGTCCTTTGAACATTTCATGATGGTAGGAAAACAATAAAATTATACAAAAATAGATTTTCATTATTCAGGCAGCTCTGGGGAACAGATTCCACACAATGCATTTCAATGATCCCAGACAATGAATTACTATCATAATTTGTTCTTAAAGTCTGTTTAATTGGCTTACTTAGCCACCTGTTCAGCAGAGTTACCATGAAAACATGGGAACTGAATTGGTTTTGCTAAATTTCTGAGTGCCAGCCTTTCATCTTTCATCCTGCCTCCTTCACCCATAAAGCAATGCTTAGCACAGATTTAAAAACAGTGTCATAGCCATGCAACACATATTTTAGCTAATCAGGAAGGAACTGAAAAGTTATAACAATGCCAAGCTAATCGGGGCATTTACTCACTGTCAGCTCTGCCTGTTCCTGGGTGAGTGTCAATTTGTTACATCCCACTGCACATATAATAAAGGGGGAAAAGGTAAAGAATGATATGCATGCTTAATGTACGTAGAGAGATGGATGCTACACACCCCTCCAGCTGAATTACATCAGCCCATTGCACATTAAGAAGTTCCATAAAGAGGAGTAAAATTGTGAGAGGAAATTCAGCCAAGGAATTTGAAACTGTTGTCCATTCTTTAAAAAAAAAAATTAACAAATAAAGGAAAGGAAAAGCAAGCAGAGCTACAGGCATGAACTTCCATTTAGAGACACTCACCACATTAAAAGTTATAAGGCACTGGGGCACCCTTTGTTGCCTGCCGTGAGTCAGATTGCTTTCCTCGAGACCAGTGTAAAGTATTTTTGCAGAACAGCAGATTCTGAGAAGGAGAGGGGTTCAGCAGTAGAGCATAATTAGCACTCTCTAAAACTGGAGCTACAGTGTAAACAGCTCGAGTCTTCACTGCACAAAGCAAACAAACAATCCCAGCTGAGAATTCCCTGGCAGGAACCGAGCAAATACGGCCCTCGCTGCTGACTGCTGTTATTGCTATGGTTGCTTAATCAAAACAGACAGCAGCATGTAAAAATGTAAATATTTGATATTTGTTAATACAGTCCTAAGTTATTGCTCTGGCCTGCTGGTTTGGTTCCATGCGTTGGGATCCTCTGTACAACTCGCTCGTCATACATTTCAGCAGAGGAATATTTTTAAGAAGCCATTATCTAAACTGCTGATGTAATAAGGCACCAGTATATGAAATACACTTAATAACTCAACTTCAGTTATTTATTGTGAACGAGGGTGCATTCTCCTTGATTCCATTTCCCAGCAAAATATAAGTGGAGCTTTCATCATGAGTGCTTGAATTTATGGCAAGCAGACCAAGTGACATTAAGAAAGCCACACAATCCCTTCATTCAGGCTTTAATAAGGAAGCCAAGGAAAAATTATCCAAGCTGGTTTGCGGGTGACAGCACAAGAACTTTTTGGAGTCAGAAAGTTAGCACGGAGGCTCCCTGTCAGCCCATTAAAAAGCAAGGTTGGCATTCCCAGATATTGGAACCATGTGTGCAGAGGAATTTTTCTTCTGGTAAGACATTCCAAATATTGTCCCAGAGCCAAACACTTCGGTGTTAGACTAATTTAAGCAGTATGTTGGAATCAGCTCTCAGGACTTTGATCATATGGAGATCGTTTGTTACAAATTGAACTAACCCAGTCTCTATTTCTGGTGGATCAGAACTATGGATTTGTTGAATTAAATGCCTCATTTAATGCAGTTTGCACATGAAAAGAAAGCTGCACTCAGGAATCTGATAGTGAATTTTTCACCTAACCAACAGGTCTACTTTTTTATTACTTTTAAACCTAATCCATACTCAGTCCACACTGTTCTTAATAAGCCCGAGGCTGTTTGGAGTGAAGGTTTAAATCAGCTCGTATGTTATGGGGGGAAAGCATCACTGAATTATCAAACCATGTAATAAGGAACACATTTGAATCCAATTCTAGAAATAATTTTATGAAGAAAAATAAATTAGTCCTTGGTTGTTATTTACCATCCAAATAGCTCAGTGCTCTTTCATGACAGCAGTGGACAGAAAGCTGAAAAATGATTTTGCAGACATACGATTTTCTCCCTGCTTCTCATTGCTATCCCCATTTTTTCAACTAAACTATCGTGAGGGTTAAAAGTGCACAAAATAAAGCATTTCCACATATGGCTGCACTTTCTTTCCATTTCTTGAAGTTATAATGTCTTTAACTGTTGATAATGATATTATAAACTGTCATTTAGTGCATTTTGAGTATATCAAATACATGAACAAAAAATGTGTGGTTCCAGCTGGACCCTGATCAGAAACACTGAGATCTGATTCACTGAAACTGCAGATAGCAACGTGCAGAGCTTGTGAGGAGCCTTGTGGAACAGGTAGCAGTTGCAATAGTAATAGAATAAAATAATTGATTAAAATAAAAGGACCTGACAGCAATTATTTCTCCAGGAGTGGGATGAAACTGAGAAACAGGTACCCAAGTGATATCTAATGGAAGAGTCATTGGCATGCTGCTACACAGTGGACTGACACAGGGCTTGAGTATATCACAACTCTCTGCCTTGGGGAACTCAGGATTTACACTGCTTTCAACACATTTTCATCTGGAGTCTCACACAAAATAAAAGCAGGAACACCAGGAATTCCCAGGGACCCTTCCTCTCAGTCCCAAGGGAATCTACATAACAGAACTGACGCGGAAGGAAATGGGAATGCTGTTTTCTGCCCAGAAGGGGCAAAATGAATCTCTCCAACCTCATGGCTTTGAAAGGACTCTATAGCCAAGCTGAAAACCTCTGGTATATAGATATAATTTTTAAAGACATCTCACGGTTGTACTGGTTTAGCAAAGAGATAATATGCCATGGTAAATGTGGCCTCAGCCCCTTGGTGCTGTTACAGGCATATCCAGCCACTGCAGCCAGAAAAGGAACTAACCAAAAACCCAAAAAGGTGAAATCACTGTCCAGACATGAGCCCTGAGCAAGAGTTATCAAAACCTTTACTGGGTCTTAGAGGACAGGAACAGAAAATAGTGACTTGGAAATTACATGGCAATGCCCTAAGCCTGACCAAGGCAAGCTCAATCCCCAGTTTATGCTGATTATGGTGTTCCCATTGCTATGAGCACCAAGGGAACCATCCTTACCCAGGCCACGGGGGGATGATGGTGAGTTTGGCACAACCAATGCAGAATACAAAACAGCAGAGAGAAGCAATAAGGGTGTTGTGTGCTCCAAATCCCATCCTGGGGCAGGGGGAGTGGGAAGGATCTCCCAGGGATCGTTCATTCCAACTCCCATTGCATGCAGAGAGCAGAGTTCATTCTTCATAATGAAAAGGGAAACTATTCCTTTAGGGAAAAAAATAAAAAACCCACAAAACAACACAAAACAACAGTTATCTAGCAGATACTGATTTATACACACTCACACACATTTATATATATATATTTTATTGGCAAATAAAGAAAGATCAGATCTTTAATGAAATCAGGATGGGTTTGGGAGGTGAACTTGAGCTGAACTCCCCAGATTTTCATGGAACTTCAATTAAAAGGGTTTCAGAGGAGTTGCTGAAAGCCAAGCACTTGCCATTGAAAGCTTAATTTAAAATGAGAAGCATTTTTACACCACATTTCTCAGTGAAATTCTATCCCTGATCCTCATTATATACTTTTTTCTCGAACAATATATATTTTTTTCAGATAAACCATGTGACAATGTATATAAATTTTATCCTCAGGTGTTATGACCAGTGCACACATAGTGGCTACAGTGACTAAAGAAACCATCATTACTGTGCAGAAAATCACTCTGCCCTCTCTGCTCTAAAACTAGTGGTGAAATTTCAGTCAGAACTTGTTGTCATGTATGATATATAAGGATTTAGATATCTGATAAATACTAGGACTACCAAAAAAATGTGGTTTGGAGGAAAGGAGTGAAATCTAACTTCAGAAAACAAAACAGAAGGAAATAATTAAAAATAAAGATGGTTGTTTAATTTCTGCTTACCAGCCTATTCTCCGTCAATCCCAAGAATACAAGGTAAATACACAGCCTCACTTTAGGGCCGTTTTCAATACCAGAGGAGTCACAAAATTCAATCTTTGAGCTTTGCCTTCAAAACATATCCTGTGCTTGATCAGATGCAGTACAATTCAATCTGAATGTCAGTTTCTGGGTGTGGAAAGAGGGCACTAACTATCCATTGAAGAGTGACCAAAATGGACACAGATCCTGGGGTTTAAATGGCTTTAAAGCATTAAGGGAAATGATCTTGTTTTAACCAGGCACCAGGAAGTAAGTTACTTTGAAAAACATTTAAATAAATAATACTTTACTGTGTAATGAAACATGATGGAATAGAAATTATTGTGAAACTTTTTAAAGTAATGATGGGGGGAGGTGTGCCTAAAATAACAAAATGCAGCACTCTGTCAGGGACACTGTTACCAAGACAAACTTTATGTGCTGTGGGGTGGAACCTCTCCCTCTGTCCAAGCTATCTGCAGCGCAATTGAATAATAACAGACCTGCAAACCACAGCTGAGCTCTTGGAGCTGACATGTAAGACTAAGCACTGTAGTTTCATGGTCTCACATGCAAATGGAAACAATAAATAGATTGAAAGGCCTTGTTCCAATTAAAACATTAAATTCACACACTTCTTCTAGTTTTCATTTGCTTATGATTGTTTCTTCTGTCCTTACTGTAGACCAAAGACTTCTAAGTCACCTAAGAAAAGCCAAAACTAGATTATCCTAAAAGGTTCTCCGGTCTTCTTCCCTTTCTGGCAGCTTTGTAAGGAGGTTCAAGTGGAATTCTTTCTTCTTTCACCCTTTTGGGAGATCAGTTGTGTCCTAATACCTTCTTTGTCCTCATTGCATTCAGCTGTGAAGAGCAAACCCCAAAACTTCCTTTGTGTAGTCTGGGAGAAGAACTGAAAGTTCAGATTGCCAAACATGGATGCTAGGAAAGTTAGAGCGCTGGATTGTCTCTTATGGAGCTGAAATGTGGTTTTAAAACTGTGCAAATACTCAGAATATTCAATTTTGTCATGGTTCATCCCACAGGAGAGCCTCCTCATTTATTCCACAGAGATGGTTCCTGCCCTTGTTAAAGTGCCCTGGTGAGAGCACTGAGCAGCAGCCAGCCTTCTCCAGGTCAGTACTGTGTGCCTTGGCTGGAGATTACTGCTAAACTCCCACCAGAGCCTGGCACTTGCTGTTAGTGTTCAGAGCCATCTGAGCATGGCCAGATATCCAGCAGGACAAGGCTCTGGAGAGAGGCACAGCTGCAGCTTTGCTGGGTTCACCAAAGCACCCCGTTTCTGCTGGCTGAATGTCTTCAGTGGAGTCAGGTATTGGGGCATGGACAGGCAGCATTTCCTCCACACAGACTGTCCAACAGCAGAGTGGTGGCACATCAAGCCCAGCAGATACTGATTTATACACACACACACATATATATGTTATTACATTGTATATTATTGTGCATTACATGTTTTATTCTTGTATATTTTATGATATTTCAAATCAAGAGATTTCAGGTTGGTATCAGTGACCCACCAGTGGGGTTGCCACACCACTGAGCCATGCATTAGGACAAGTTTTCATACAGAAATAGATAACCTGGTATGACTTAGAGGAAAGAGCTTGTGATCTGGTAGCTCACCCTTGGCTTGCTGCATAGACCAGAGCTAACACCAGCTAAACCAGGCTGCTCCCAGGATGTCCAGGATTTCACAGATAGTGACCACCTTCCAATTCCTGTTTTCAGCCTGCTATAATGCATGCAGCAAGGGGAAAATCAGAGCAGATTTTTGTCTCTGCTCATACCTTCCATTCCCATAGTTTCCTATTTTACAAAGAGACTGATGCTATTTAAAATGCCAGATTCATTATATCTTTTGTTTTCTCTAAATAAAAAGAAAATGGTTTCTCACAATTTTATGGGAAGCTATCAATCTTTCACAAAGTGACTTATTGTATGGAAGAAAATAAACATTGCTGTGTATGTAAAGCAGAGCAGAAAGGCTGCAGTCATGGGCAAAGCACTGCTTTCTTTAGCAGTAGCAACATATTAAAGCCAAATGTAGTCCACTGAAAGTGACATAAATAAGTGGATTTCACATCTGAAACATTGTTTTTAGCAAGAGAAGCTTTTAATCCCCTTAAGTTCATTTCTAATCTGTCTTGGAACTGCTTGTCTAAAGAATATTACATTGATATAAAGGATTTAATTTATTAAAACTAAACAGTAGCCAGCACACTACTAAAGAATATCTTGTACACAGTACTCTCCCAAATGAATAAAGCTGCTACAGGTAGAAAAAAAAAACCTGCACAAACACATGGCACAGCATTCATTAAAAATTCACACATTATGTTCCTGAGCTCTCCTGCTCGCTGTGCTTTTCCCAATAAAGCAAACACTTTAGAATTCATAATACCTCTTTATCCCATGTGCACAAATGACCTCCTCTCCTTTATGCACCTAGCAAATGAACAAGTACAAAAGGGAATAGAGTAAGCAGAAAACTAAACATGCCCTCTCCTACCCAAGAGCATAAAGAGAGGGCAAGCAGAGGTTCTCTGAAGGGTTTAGAGCAGCCTTGACCAAGATGCCAGGGCTCCCATCAGTTTTGGCCAGTGCAAGCTACATAGGCAGCATCAATTATACAGTTTGTCAGTCAATTAATTTTAAGGGTTCTTTCTTAGAATAGCAACTGAAGGAAACAAAAGCTGCCTTCAAACTACATTTAAATCACTCGTTAACCACAGATTTGGAAGACTGTTTAATAATCAGCAAGAAGCCAATTACCAAATGATAAAATGGCCTTTTTTTCTCTTCCTGAGGGTATGAAAATATCTCTGTTTCTAGCAGCCCACCTTGAGACACCATGAGACATCTCCCTGGTTTCTCCATGAGTGCTTTTAGTATGTAAGGTGGTGTTCAAACACAGTAGTGTCAAACAAGGCCCCAGAGACCTTTTAATCCTACACACTAATCATGGAAAAACTTGGAGAAATTTTCTGAAAATGAGTAACCAACTGTCGTAAGGGAAGATTTAGTCCACAAGGAACAACTTTCACCTTCAAAAATGTAGTTACTATGGGGCCTTTTTCCTAAATTTTGCAGTTTGATATAGTATAGGTCTCCAAGGGTTTCTTTCCTATCTTGACAAAAGAGACATTATTTATTGGGAAAATTCTGCTCTGCTGTGGCACAGTGTGTGTGTTGTGATTCCTCGTACATTACACCCATTGATTCCTTGTGAAGTCACAACGGAAGCTCACTGTTAGAAGTGAGACCAGAATTTGGTCACACATTGTTATCACGCTGGATCTTAGACGACATTGCACATGACATAGTTTCCATTCATTTCAATCATGGCCAGCAGCCATCCTGCCTCCATTTCGAGCCCACATAGCTTAAGTCAAACAGGGTCAGGACTGGTCAATGCTGGAAGATCTCCAAAGAAAACCATGAGGCATGCAGAGGTATTATTCAGGGATCAAGATTTAAACTTGCAGAGAAACATGTTCCTGAGGAGTCAGACTCTTAGTAGGTGTTTTCTGCAAGGCACTCTTGGGTTGGTGCTGCTGCTGATTAAACACACCCCTCGCCAACCAGGGACAGAAAAAACAGACTCAGCTGGCAATGCTGGTTTTTGTCCTGCTACATGATACCAAAGTGGAGTGATTCTCATTCTGTGACCTACACACAACCGTGGCAGTTCTAGCAGCATGGGCACAGCCTGGTGTGAGTAGAAGGAGGACTGGCTTTCCTGAGCTCTTCCAAATAAATTGTCCATGAAACTGGGGGCCTATCACAGGAAATAATTTTTCACTGGGTATTATATACATGTATATTCTAACTCAGTAGCAAAGGGAATGACAAAAAATGCTCATCTTTAAGGAAAAAATTAATTAGCACAGAAAATAAAGTCTTCTGCCTAATAGGAAATCCCTTTTATTCCCTGCATTCTTCCCATCATTTTAGATGGTGCTGTAGCACAGTCAAGTGGTACTTACTGACAATTTTATCTTGGGTAAAAGTCCATGAAAACATTAAAACATGAACAAGTCATCAAGTCAGTTTATGAATCAATATACAGATTTCCTCCATGCCCATAGCTGATTTCCATAACCATGAGCGTGCTGAAATCCTGTCTAGATGCCAAATCAATTTTTCTTATATATGAACATCACAGCTACTTGAGAAAGGGAATCTGTGCCAAAAACCTCACGCTCTTAACTAATTATTTCTGTGACTCCCTCCTTGCAGAGCACAATGACTGCCACATAAATACACACAACATTTATTAGGAACAGGCACACTTCCCACAGGTTCAGCCTGAGTGCAGCAACATCCCTGACAAGCTCATCTTCCCAAAATGTGCAGCCAGCCTTTATCACAAGGAATAGTTCTGCTTTTCCCAGGATTTTTTTTGCTGTGAAACATTCAAGCACTTATCGTCTCAGGCAGGGCAGCCAGGAGGGTATGGAAATTCCCAGCTCTCCATGGATGCATCCTGCAGAGACAACTGTTGTCTGGCGCTTGCTTTCACTGGTCATTGATCCTGGTCTTGCTCAGTGTCATTGTGGAGCTGCTGCCTGTGAGATGAGAGCAATACTTTATGTAAATAATGTCCAAGTAGAGGAACTAATCATTAATGCAGACTGTTCTGAAAGTAAAAGCAAACAGCATTTGGCAGGGAAAACTATTAATGAGAGGGTCATCAGGGAATTCATTCTGCAAACCACATGGAGATTTGCAGGGTATTTCCTTGTGAAGCACCTCAGAGCAGATGTTGTGCAAGTACCACTGACTGATGCGGAGCAGGAGAAAAATGGGGTTAAGGTACTGAGTCAGTGCCAATGGCCAAGTAGAGGGAAGACAAGAGGCTGTCAGGACAGCAGGGCCTGAGGAGATGTGGGCTGGTATTGACAGGCTAAAAGTATGCTGCAATGAACTCCCATTGCACAACAGGGACAGCACTGGGGTAGGTGATGGTTGGGTCTTGGCTCCAGCCTCCAGTTGTTTTTGGAGTTGTTTCTGGACTTCAGACACCATAACACTTCTGTGTATGTGGGGGTGTAAATGTGTGCATGTGTGTGTAAGCATGAGGAGCTAACCCAAGCTAACCCTTCTCTTTCATAGGTGGCTTCTGTTGTTATATGTTGTTGAAAAATAAAGTGGATACAGGGGAGGAAAGATGCTGCCAACCAGGCACTGCTCACTGGGGATTATCACTCTCCCTCCTGCCCTGACCCAGCTGAGCCGTGGCACAGGAAATGCCACAGCCATCCCACACCACAGAGCCAAGCTTCTCCAGATTCCTGTCGGGGAGAGAACAGGAAAGGTGGGTTTTGAGCTAGTGCTCCCTGCTGCAATGAGACTGAGACTTCCTCAGAGCTGCCATGGAGCATGTCCGTGTTCCCTGGCTTGTAGCACTCCAAGACAGCAGTGCTGCAGGCAGGCTGCACCCTACCCAGCAGAAACCTTTCTACACCCTTTGTTTCAGATCAAGCACACACGGTCCCAAGCTCTGTACACAAACCCATGGCACCTCTGAGAAGGAAATCATCCAGTAATTGCTTCCAACACACGGGCAGTGCCACTTTGTAACATCATCTTGCCCTTTGCAAATATAAGCTAAATACCTAAGCAGAAGTAAAAGCCACAGATAGGACAAAGTCTGTCTATGTAACAGATCCATAACTTTTCTGGGTGCTTGGTGTATCAGTATCCTAAACAGTATCCCAAATATTCCGTTATAATCTAACGGCCAATTCTTGATCTAATGGCATTAGAGCTGCAGAACTAAAGCACTTACTGTGACTCAGAACTGACTATATTCTACCTCTGTCCTGTAGTTTATATAAGGAGATCATAACCTCCTCTGGCACCATAAATAACCATGCCTCTGCAGCAGCAGAGCCAGGCACAATGGACAAAATCATCGAAATTGCTAACCAAACAAGCAGAAGGAGTTATTAAAGAGCGCTTAGGCTTCCACATGTTTATTTTCAATGATTTCCACTGCAAGCACTGCCTTAGCTCTCCCAAAGAGCCAGGACACTGATTTTGCTCTCATTAAACAATGCCCTGTCATCAAGCCGAGACGCTGGATAAAATGAATGATTATTAATCCCTTCAACATAATTATAGATGACAAGGAAGAAAGAGAGGAGGCCACACCAGTGGAACAACTTTGCTCACAAGAAGAGAGAACAAACAAGTATGATTGCAGATGTTATAAATGTTTCTAATTCAACTAAGCAGTAATTTTTTTGTTTGTCCAAGTAGCATCCATTGGGTTTTGCCAACAGCTATGAACATACACTATGTGGTTAGTAAGGTTGCAATTCTAGTAAACATAGAAGGAGGCAGTGATTTTGTTAAAATTCACAAGCCTTTACTTCATCAACAAAAATCAGTTTTTGCTTCAACAAAATGACAAACCTGCAGTCAGAGCCTGACTGATAAACCAGTGACCCAGCTCGAGTGTGTGGTTTCCATGAACATTTTGTGAAGCCATGGGTATACCTTTGGCTTCTTTCGTTAATCTGAGTGGAGGAGACAGGAGCAGCCATGGAGGGTGCTGTGTTAATGACCAGCACAAGTTTTCAGCTGAAAAGAAAAGGAAGTTGCTTGATAAGAAAAATGTTCTTTGTTCTCTTTTCAAGAAGTTGTGGAGACACCATGTGTGAAAGGAGGTAAGGCTATGGTCTTCCTGAAGGAGAAGGAGGGATGCAATGACAACAGCAAAAAGTCAGAGGTTCAGAGATCATTTACAAATATCTGTGTGATATTTGTAGGAAGTCTGTGTGACTTCCTGGACTGCTGAGTCCAGGATGAGGTGGCACGTGTGTCTGGGAAAAGATCTTCCCCAGCTATAGAAGAGGTGTTGGGTGAGTTGGGAAACAGGCAGAAGAGCAGGGCAGCAGCAGAACTGTGATAAATGAGTTACAAGACAGGAGCGGGAGACATGGGAACACGTGAGGGTTTGCAGCCATGGAGCCTTCGCTCCACAAGAATTGATACCAGATGACTCAGCCGTACAAATCTGATACAGATCACACTATGGGCATGTGACTGCTTCTACCAAATTAGATACAGCACATGATGTGAGCCTGTGCCAGCTCCACTCAGGCTGTTGAAAGACAGACAATAAGGATGAAGAGCCTTAAAGACAGTGTGGAGCAGTCAACCACCACCTATTCAAAGTGGGATCTTCTCCCCAGATTTTTTCCTCCAAAATGGTGAACAAGCTTAAACCTGTGGCGGTGGGATATACTGGGACAGAGCTTTGCATCACAGGGCCGTGATGTTTTCTACTCAGTAGCTGGAAAAACACCGCCAGAGGAGCTGTGTCGCTGGCAGCAGCCAGTGCTGCATCGTGCACAGGCACAGGGGTGTGGGCACTCCCCAGCACAGGGGCTCTGCTCGAGCAGCTGGGAACAGAAGGAAAGGGGGATGATTTCTACCTGAGACCCAAGGCAGCAGATGGTGTTTAAAAGCTTGACTTTCTCTTGGCCCTGCTGTAGAATATAGGTCTAAAACTCAGATTATGCTGCTTGCAGCATCCCAGGAAGTCAGATTTGCAAAACCCTGAAGAAACCCAAAACAACATGCACTCAGAAAAAAACCCAAACTAGCAGCCCAGATGCCAAACTCAAACCTTCTGGTCAGCTCATTCAAGGCTATTTTTCATTTTACTTATCACTGCCACCAACATTTTGCTTAGTCTTGAAGAAAACGTTGTCACTCCACAGTCAGATGTTTGTACATGTACATCCATCATGGCCTGATATATCCTGACCTTAGTTAAAACTTATGTTTTCTAAATTGTACTTTTATGTTGAGCAAGCCCTTAGGCTACACTGTTAAAAGTTTACACTGAAAAATCATTTATAATTGGTTTGTTTGAGTTTGCCTGCTTTGCCTGCTGCAAAGTCACCAGAAAGGGCAGTATTAATTAGCAGTGGCTTACACAGAGTCTAGACAATAAAAAGGAAATTATTTTACCTTTTTTTAAAAGTTTTAAGCATCTTACCACTTCCAGCAAATGAATCTTTTAGAAATTACATTTAAGGAAAAAAAAATTGCTGTATAATTTACAGCAAAGCTGTTCCATTTGAACAATTTATTTTTTCTTGAAATATTTTCAGGATACACACACATTGCTCAAATAAAAATAAGATTATTGTGAAATTGAGACAGCCAACAAAAATTTTAATTTATTCCATTTGTTATGCAAAAGCTTGGTTGGAGAATTAAACAATAAATTTTAGTTTATTGCATAATGTCCTAAGTTTCACTATAAAAGACTTGTTTTCATTTTGGGTAGATAATGATGACAATTGCACAGAATTTTTAAATAGTGCACACAACAGAAAACTTTCCAGAACTCCAACAAACCCTTCACTGCACATATTGTTTCAGCAAAATTAAGGAGGCAGTTCGTCTAGGTTAGACACTGAGGGATTGAGCTTTTAGTTCCAAACATCCTTTCCAAGTGTCTGACATAACTTTGCAAAGCCTTATTAAACATGAATTAATGAATCATTGGAGCTGATTTTATTTATTCACAATGTCACTGTGAAGAGACAGAGGAGTTTTGGATCATGGCACTCTGCAGCACTTGATGTTATTTTAGTTCATAATTGGTGGTGACAAAGCCACAAAACACTTAGAGCATTTGCCAAGAAAATATAATAGCAGGCACAGAATTTAACTTACATCTACCTTCATTTGGAAGCAGATTATTTTGTCATCCTTGAGACTGACAACAGATCCCAATTTCTGTATTGGTTCATTTCATAACTCGCTGCCTGGCCGGCCCACATGTGTTGCAGTTTATCCTGCTGTCACCTGATACCCTGGAGGTCAGCGTGGCGGGGGGCACCGAGGAAGGCCTGACAATACAAAAATGACCGTGAGCAAAAGGCATTCTTCAGGGCTGATTCTGTTCTCAGAGCAACCAAAGATCAGCGTGTATTTAAACAGATAGGGTTACTTTAAATAAATGTACAGTAGCAAAAATTCCAGGAAACCCTAAGGCAAACTGGAAAAAATAATCTCCTCTGTTTCCTTGTAGTCCTTTCCTATTTTGTATTGGAAAAAAACAAAGTGGGGTTTTTATTCCCAGCACAAAGGACAGCTGAAATAAGGAAAGGAGGGAAGACTAACATGCTTCTATAGCAGGGCTTTGCTCAGCCCAAAGACAGCCTCTAACTCAAGACACATTCCCTTCTTTCATCTCTCACACTTTTCACTGACAAAGGCAACAAACTGTAAGCAAACACAAGAAATGTAAAGCTCCATCCTTGAACTGTTTCTTGATCCCTTTCCTATTTTTACTTCACATCTTCTATTCTCTTACAGACCCATCTTTTCCCAACAGCTCTAGGCACATATTTTTTTGAAGTAAATGAAGCTGATTGAGATCTTGCTGACCCAGGTTAAACACAGATTCATGTCATGAAAGCCAGAGGAGGTGTATCCATATCAAACCAGTGTGAACAAAAGTAGAATCAGACCCCACGGTATAAAGGTATGGAAGCATATATGTCCCAGTAGCCTTTTATACACGTCAGTTTAATGTTAATGAGGTGCCATTGGCTTCAGAGGAATGGTTCCTGACTTGCAGAAGTAGAGTAATTGGAGATGCCAAGCACATGTGGTGTTTAGCACAGCTCTCCCTGTGCAGCACCGGAGCAGAAGTGCCAGGAATGCCTTTCCCTGCCTGACCCTGCCTGAGCCCTCTCACCTGCTCCCAGCTGAGGCTATTCTTGCCCACCTGCTCTGGCAAAGAAGCTCCCACACGTTTGGTGTCAAGCACAGGCATAGGGTTCTCCCCATCCTTTGGAACCACGTTCCGGGACGTGGCCAAGGAGCGGGGACGGGCTCCGTGTCACAGCCCCTCTTTCCATGCACACAGCATATCTGCCCACAAGTCAGCCTCAAGGGCTTGTTTGTACCTAGTCTTGCTGCCAGGTTAAAGAGCAGTTACCCCAGGCAGAGGAAAAGAAATATTTTACAGCTTTGTAATTCATTAAAGCACTGGACCTGTTCCAATATGAATCTACTGCTGGGTAGGAGAGAAGACATGTTCAGACCGTGGTCTACAATGACACACTTGTAATATTTGTGAACATTTCTAGTGACTGAAACTATTTTCTGGGTGTTCTTCCTGTGCCAAGAGACTCAAGCACACAAATTCAAAGTAATTCCCTTTTGCTTGCATGATTCAGGCTTGTGTCATTTCAAGTTTTAATGATAGATTTAAGAGGGTCACTTCAACCATGCACTATATAATACAAACACTCCTGAAACAAAAAAAAATTCCAGCATAGCACAAACAACAAAATCACCCTAAGTCTCCCAGGTGTGGTTCTTTAGTGGCTTATACTTAAGTGATTTCTGTGCATGTGAAGGAAAACACTTCAAAGATCCTTTTACCGGTATTATAGTCACACATTTACCTAGTTGGAGAAAAGAGTTCTTGTCTTTTCTCTTATACAAAACCTGTAAAATAGAATTTACAAGACTTCAGAGTCTTTGGCCATGATCCAGAAATCAGTACATATGTTCCTATTAATCAGAAATGAAAAATTTAAGTAGAAGTCAGTAAAATTGTGTCCTCTGACAAAATTGACAACCACCTTGTCAATCTCGTTGACTTTGGATATCAACCTCAGTCACCTGTTACTTTCCATAACAGCTCTAACCAAGATCATTCACAACAGAAGTAAAAACTTCTTTGCTTTTAAAATTCACAGAAAGCTTTAAATTTCTCCTCTACTTTCAAGAGGAGGCAATATACATGTGACACCAGAAAAAAAAAAAAAATAGAAAAAAAAAAGAGATATGTGCAAATATTCACAAATTGCATGCAGATTCAAAAATATTACATGTTCTGATTTTCCTTGTAATTCTTTATATGCTACTACCTCCAGTGCCTCCAGTGTCAATTTTATACACTTATTGAGTGATTTACACAACACCAATAATTATACTCAGTGAATGTATGTTTCAGAATAATAGCCAAATTATTATCCTAAAAAGTAGAAACATTGATGTTAAAGAAGGTGGAAAGAAGAACCATAAAACAACAACAAAAAAATAGATTCTGTTGCTTTGCCCAGGGTGTAGCTAAATGCACAGAGAGTAGAAATAAGTCTCCCAGGAACGTATCAAACCAAGCAACAGAAATGCAGCCTCAATGCACGGAGAGTCAGCAGCAGTGCCACCAACCTCCAACAGTCACAAGTCAGAAATGACGCCCTAGAAAACCAGATGTTAAAGCTCAATGAATGTAAGAGTTCATTGTATTTGTTTGTGAAGTTTGCATTTGAAATTCACACTCAGAAGCTTTTTTCTACTTTTCTGAAGTCTGAAAACATTTGTTATTACCTAAGCTTTTCATATGACCCTAGAAGGTAGGGAGTTTAAAGAAAACATTAAACATAGAAAGCTTGGATGGGCAAACTCAACAATTCTGATACAAAAATTAAACAGGACACAAAAACCATGCCAACAAGGCTGGAAAGACCCTGTGGACCTGGCAAGAAGTGATCCAGCAGGCTCAAGTGCTAGTGTAGGACCAGCCATGCCAAATCATGCGGTCACTGGCTGGCTGGTGCTCTTCAGTCCTGGCCTTGGGGTGACACATCTACTTCTGGATCAGAAAATTTGGGAAAGTCTCTCCTAGGTAAATGGAAAAGAGAAACTCACAAGTCATATAGTCTTTGTGAAGAGGATGGCCATACATCCAGTACTTGATTTTATGTGACAGTAATGGAACAGAGGTCACTCTCAGGTGGGAGCAAGCAAAGCGACCTGAGAGCACTAGCGCTGGCTGAGACCAGCATGCCCTTTCAGGACCTGCTTGTAACTCCCAGGGGTCATCCAGGCAGGGCACAGGGTCACTCAGGAGGCTGTGAAATCCCCATCTCTGGAGGTTTGCATGGCCCCTCTGGATCAATCTCTGAGCAGCTTGGTCTGATGTCCCTTTCTGCTCCAAAAGGAGCGGCTCTGACAAGGTCGCATCCATTGTGAATTACACTCTGATTCTGTATTGTAGCAATAATTTCCCTGACTGAGAACAAACCATTGTCCTCTACCATGTTTCACACGATGAAGTATAAATAAACAGACCCAAACACAGGCAAATATAGACAGAAAATTGGAGCTCACATATTAAAACCCTTCTGCCACTCAAGAGACCGACCCCTTTTTAGGCAGCATTTGCATGAGGAAATGATTATCCCCATCTCCACTCCCACTCAGGTGCCTCTCTCTACAACACCTGATAGCCTCCAGGTTGCTGTCCTGTTCATGGTTTCTGTACTCCAGCTCAGCTCACACTCTCTCATGCCCATGTCAGGATACACCATCCAGTGATGAAATCTGCCGTCACCCAACGCCGTGGCAAAAGCCCAAGTCAGAGTAAAGCAGGATTTCACTCCCATTATGGGTAGGAACCTCTCCGTGCTCCCCTTAGAATGAATTAGTAAGGACCTGCAGTCTTGAGCAAAGCCTGTATCAGTGACTCTTTGGTGAGATAATGCCCTGAATTTCCAACCTCCTCCACGGACAATGCACACAGTATTGGAGTTTCTCACGTTATGGTCAGATGGAAGCTCCCAACAGACTCCTGTATCAGTGGCCTGGTATGGAAGAGCTGAGAGGTTAAAAGCAGTCAGTCTTTTCCATGGCCAGGTCTATAGGGCACACCAGCAGGTCACTCAGCAGCTCCCAGCAGCAGATGATAAATAAACATATATATATAACTGTAAAGAATAAAACAAATTTTAATTTCTACCCTAGGAGCCAAGGGAAATGGCTCACTGGCCTATAGAGTTATGCAATTGACTTCCTTTCAAGTTGCAAATTACAAGATGGCACAACCACAACTATAAATATGTTCCTCTGGTACTGAAATAAGCTTTGCTTTCAATTAAGCAGTTGTTAAAAGTATGTCTCTTTTTAAAGAACTGGCTTATGATAGGGGATATTTCTTTCTTGGCATTTTTAGTACACAGGAGCTTAAATTTAGGTTACAAAACAACCAGCCTGACCTTTTCCCAGAGCTTTAAATCCTGGACAATTTCCATGGCACTCAGAAGTTGCTCAGTGGTTTTTGACCATGTCTTTAGACCATTTATTTCAATTTCAGGAATGTAACTTCCAGGTACCAGTCCTGACAATCCCAAACAAATGTGTTTCAGAAAATAGCAATTTTCCTGAAATACAGACAATTATAGACAAACCTTCATGGAATCAGATATAGGCAAAAGTTTGAAGTGCTTTGTCTCAGCAGCGTTTCAACAAACTTTATAGGCAAGAAGCATCAGCTATCAGAAAGAGTTTTAAAAAACACAGATCATCTGCTTTTCCATCTCTCCAAATGGAATTCTGAAATGTCATCAGTTTAAGGTTTCAGATGAGAAGATATTTTTATCCATTTGAGAAAAAAAATCCATTTCCCATGCATTAGATTCATGCGAAACTCTAACGTTAGAGGCTGTGTCCGTCCTGCTCGCTGATATAAATTGTACCTTGACAATCCCAGTGATGGGATTGGAAGTGGGTTGAGCACCACAACATCTCATAAGACGGCTCCTCAGTGCTATTCCTGCAGATAAGATATCATTTGTGCTCCCCTCAGGCACCAAAGGCAATGTACCAGTGCAATAATCTTCTGAGTATCCCAACATTTACAAATAATTGTAAAGTCCTGCTAATATGGTTTAGTTCAGCAGCTCTTCACAGTGCTGAGTGCTGACAGAAATGACAACTAAGAGAGTATTAAACAGTCTTTAGGATGTCTTGAAGGAGAAGGTTTGTGAAGCAGTTACTCCAAGGAATGAGTAGTGGGAAGCATGTTGACCATTTCATAACTGTGGCCTCTCCAGCCCCACATTTTGTCCATAGACAAAAAAAAGCCAGTGTTTTGTGTTTTGTAAAACTGCCTAACAAATGAGACAAAGAATACGATGGCGAGGTTACAGCACAGTCATAAATGTGCTGTTTACTCATGTTAAAATTTCATTACTAAACTGCTCAGCAGTCACATGCAAAGCAGGTGGCAAAGATCTTAATAAGTTTTCTTTTTAAATGTTTCAAGAGGTCAGAAGGTCTTATAGGACAAATTAAGGAGTTTGATAGAAGAATTAGAATAGCAGTTGATAGAAATACTTAGGATGGCAACTAGTAAGAGGAAGTTCTCCATTCATTTTATTTTTGAAGCTGGATAAGAGTTAGGATTATTTTTGAAGCTGGATAACATCCATTTAATGATGTTACCATCAATTTCATCCTTCACATGAGTATTTTAAAAGTAAATCTACAAAAACTGCTAAACACTTATACCACAATGTTTAAATATCAGATAAGAGGGAAGCTTGTATATTGCTTAAAAGAAACAAAAAAAAGAAAATAAATCAAAAGTTATGCTTTTAAGGTTGTTTTATTTTCTAATTATCACAATGAATACATTCCTCTTTCATAAAAATGTCACTTTATATACTTACATTAAATTTGCTAGACTTTTTCATATAATGCATATTTCTGAAAAAAATGCATGTTACCAACAAAAAAAATGAGCATTAACTAAGAGACAGTTACCCACATTTTATTCTTCTGGAAGTGGAAAATCCAAGCACATAAATCAAAATGACCCTAAAGCAGTGACCAGCATGCCCTAAGCAGATCAACAGTGGTTTCATTGACCTCCAGACTCATAAGGGTCATATTTTCACACAGATGAACTGGTCTTGAACTGCCTTGCCATTGCATTGTGCACAAAGAGACCTCAGCCACAAAGTGTCTCTGCTTTCTGTTAGGGTAACCTGGATCACTTCCCAAAACAAAAAAATCAAAGCCACATTCCATTTTAGAAAGTGTTTGTCTGTCCTGCCTGGAGTCCTTTCTTCTAGTCTTGATTTTCATTAGTACTTTTATGTATTAATTTACCATTAATATTCATATTAAAAATAAACAAACAAACCCCCCAAAACAGCACAATAACATCCCTCAGAATTTGTTATTACAGATTTTTCTTTTCTGAAGATTTTTCCAGGACACTTTTTCACACTTGTGAGACTCCAACTATTCGATGAGTGCACAAACTCTGGGCAACTCGTTTGAAAGCTGTAGGCTCTCCTTCTAACAGACATGCACTGAAGTGTCCCTTACATCACAGTAGTTTTTCACAAACGTTAATGTGAAAATCCTTGCAGTTTTCCTGCTTGGCAGGAGGGAGCACTGAGGCACTGACTATAAACAAGAGGTTTATATTTTGTCCCTGTGCTGAAGGAAGGACACCACAAAGCTTACATGCCATTAGAGTTTTCTAAATATACTTGTATAATGTTCAACCAGTGGGTGAGCGTTGTTTGTCTCCCAGCATCAGATGGCATCCCAGGCTCTCGCTGGCTCTCGGCACAGGATGAATTTTGTCAAAAACAGAGCATGCCATGGCTGGCTATGCAGAACATCTGTGGCACAGGCAGGAGCTGAATCCAAACCAGCTAACTCCCAGTTTACTGCTTTGATCACAAACTCTGCTGCCTCTATCCTGCAGCATCCCTCGGCACACTTCTGGGAGTGCTCCCAGGGCAAGATGGAGAAACAGCAAGTGAGGGCAGCAACAGACAGAAATGGGAGGCTGTGCAGGGTAGGTCACCTGCTGTGGCTTCTCATCCTTACCCTGGGATTTTATAAAATAATTCTGGAAGCTTTGGGGGTGACTTCTGTGGCAGAACAGCAAAAGACAGAGGCAAAGTTTTACCTCTCTCAGAAGCCCACATTTTATTTCTAGTTTCAGTGCCACCATTCATATTAATGAAAAACGCACAATGTTTGTGTTGCCTCCTTTTTTTTGAAATGGAAGTGATTTCTCTCTGTCAAAATCAATCATCATATCAGTTTTAATCAGATAAAGATTTTGGCTTCTACTATCTAAATTACCCTTCCCACAGTGCCTAAGACAAGCATCAGTGCTCCATCACAAAATAAATGTGTTGATATTTGATAGCTCATTTGAACACGATGGTATTTACATCTTACTTGGTTAGATTTTCATTTAACACAAGTTATGGGTTCACATTGAAAATAAAAACAATACTTCTCTGTTCCTCTTGCCATTCATGTCTACTTTTGTTTCAGCCTAAAATAACACATTGCTGGAGGGTATTTTCTTAACACTGCCAAGCCTGAATGCAAGCCCTGTGGAAAATGTTTGTGTTGGGCTTGCCATGGTCCAGGCTAATAACAACGTGATGATGTATAGGTGAATTCCTGCTCCTCAAGTCCTCTGTGACACACGGATTAGGTCTGCCCTTATCTTCTAAGACATCTGGATGAGTGTCTGGGTTTTAATTTCACAATGAAATCACAGGGGACTAGAGTTATGTTATGTGCTTATGAACAAAGTGGAATATCCCTGGTAAGGGCAAGAGTGGATTACCTTAGATAACTCTACTTAAACCAGAGAACATTTGAGAATGTTGAAGAAAGGAAAGAGGTTCCACCAATAAAAACAAACACAGGCTTAAATTTGTGTTCTGTGTACTAAACATTTTAAAGCTCCTGGAGGTTGAAATATGACCACATGTAAATGGACTGATAAAACTAAGACAACTCTTGAAAGACCAGATCAGGCTTCCCAGGACAACTACTAGCACTAAATCCTAATGGCATGCATAAATCATTTGAAGACACATTTATTCAGAAGATGCCACTTTAAAGTCAAAATACTTTGCTTTAATCACCAGAAATAGTATGTGCATGCTAACATTTGCAGAAAATGCTCAAGGGCAACATGAAATTAGTATCTTAAAATTCCTAAATACATGCTTTTCCTAAGATGAAGACTTTTATCTATTTATGCCCATAAAACTGTCAGGAAAAAAAGACCTGTGAGAGCATAAAAGGGTCAGTCCTGCTGACTACAGCCCAGCCATGGACAACATTAAAGACATCAAAGTTCATATGATGTTCATGGCTGGGCTCTGAGTGTTGCTGAGCTGAATAATCAGCTTGCCAGACCCAAATCCTGTGATCTGGGACTATTGCAGCTTCCCAGTTTCACCAAGACTCTATTCCCTTTCTGCAGACTTTGTAGACATTGCCTCCACACTCTCAGCCCCTAGTCAGGCTGTAATCCCAGGGGTCCAAGCCTACCTTGTTTGTCGTCATGCTA
Source organism: Poecile atricapillus (assembly GCF_030490865.1). NCBI lineage: Eukaryota > Metazoa > Chordata > Aves > Passeriformes > Paridae > Poecile > Poecile atricapillus. The sequence continues at coordinate 11,615,528 of NC_081258.1, read as the reverse complement.
AAATCTGTTTGGGTCTGCAAGACAGCCCGATCTCAGCAACCCAGAGAAGGCCTCTTCCACTGCCTGCATTCAGAAACATGGGACAAGCAGGGGGAATCAGCCTGAAAACCTGAAGGATCCAGGCTTATTTTCCAGTGTGGCTGCAGACTGTTCCCTGTCTGCTTGTGCATTTAAGTTGCAAAAGTGCTGAACACTTGCAATGCAGAAAAAAAATGAAGCCACAAATAATGGCATTGAGAGGAAAACAGACAAAATTCCATTTTGTTTAGCACATTAACTACCTGTCTTCTAATCTATTAAATTAAAAGCAATCCAGACATATTGAAAGCTTTTAGTAAACCACAGAGATTATATATACTAAGAAGGTTTCTGTTAATTCAGTATTAGTTCACAAACATGCAATCAGCTATTCCATTTTAAATAAGTAACAATATAACCTGCAAAAGTTGTTGGGTTTTTTCCCCCTCAAATATCAATAGAAAATACATCAGGCTTCAGTGAAAACCATGGAAAATCTTTTATTGACTTTGGTAGGGTCAAGATTTCACCCAATAAATCTTTAATTTTCATAACTGCAACAAAATAAAATATTTTCTTCCTGATTTAAAGACTCTACTCAGAGCTTCTCTGCCTAGATAGGAATATATCTTTAAAAATGTCTCTGTTGTTCCCATACAAGGAAATTGTTCTATTTAGGCTAATCCAGCCATGAAAAGAGCTAAATGAGGTGTCGAGATTTCTTTTTGATCCTCAGTTTAACAAGAGTTTTAATCAGTAATAGATCTAACATTTGTGTGATGCTCTGCAAGCAACATAAGAAAAGTATATTAGTTTTGTTTCTGAGCACTTCACCTGCTTTCTTTGCTTAACAAGCAATCAAAACACAGGTCCTGTTGTTATTGTTCATACATTAGATACAAACAGGGCAACTTCGTGCAACTAAACTTTCTCTAAATGTGTGACTGCAGCCTAGAGACCACAATATTTCAAGGGGGAAATACTAAGTGAGACACTGGCCCTGGAAAAATGAATGTACTACAAAAGACATTGTTATATGTATTTCTTATGTGTTATTCACAGCTGTTTCTCCACAACAAAAGAAGTCTAACATCCTATCAGAGAGACTCAGGCCAGCCTTGTGAGCATAGATGTCCTGCTTGGCTAGAAAGCTGCTGGGGTCCTTTAGTATGTGAGATTATGTATTCACACTGATCCATTTGAAAGATGCAGAGATGGCTGAGATTTGATGTTGTTTTCATTTTGCATGGAGAGCCCACTGGTCTGGCTAAGGCAGACAAGAGCCACTGTGGGCTGCAGCCAGGCTCACTGAAGCTGTTGTCACCACCAGGTGCCTGCTGCACTCTTCCAACAGCAGCTGCACCTCTGTACTGTGGGGTGGCAGGGCATGCTCTCAGCATCTCAGCTTTACAAACAAGTATGTTAGCTTAAACCACTGGTAAAATGCTGGAGTAGTGTTTTCAGTTGTGCCATAAGGGCAAGCAGCACGGTGGCAGCTGTTGTCTCCAAATCATTCATTCATCACTGGGAGCTGCCGTCAAATGGAAACTGAGTCACAGCCACAAAATCAGCTCTGAGGCTTTAGTGCGTGGATAGGAGCTAAAGCATCAGGACTTAATGTGACACCTAGAACACAGTGGATTGGTGAGAAGGAGTTTCCTCATCTTTGACAAGTTAACAGGTATGCCTGAGGATGGAGGCAAAGCTCCAGTTTGCCAGAGGAAAGCAGGAAAGCTTCCAAGACCAAGCAGATTTATCTACCATCTCCAATGACTGTGGGCAGGCTGAGCAAATTTGCCCTCAGTGCTCAAATGAAGGCTGTGGCGCTGAGAACAGCAGCAGAACCCCACCCACCCCTCAGATGCAGTCTCACCTTTCCTGTGCAAGCGTGTGTGGGCCCACCTCAGCCACACATCTCCTGCTGCTCTGCGGCCGCCGGCGTGCTCGGTCTTGCCAGCACAGGTACACCTAGAAGGGCCAATCTTGCAATCGTTTACTCAGACAGATGAGTTGCACATAAGTAATGAGCTGCTAGCATCCCAGCATGTTAGACAATATGCTGACAATGTCATAACATTATTTCATCCTTCTTAAAAGATAAGACCCAGCCTGTTCTAACCTGCTCAGGTCATTATCTTGTTACCACAAGATGCCCTGTCACTAACCAGTTTAGAGTATGTAAAGCTATAATTTGCACTAAAATGAATTATGTATTGTTTACAGTTTACCATTAAATTACAATGAACAAAAACAAGGCATCTAGGATGCCTCTTTCAAAGTCTTCCAGATGAGCTTAAATGTACACAGAAACAAATGTCCTGGTATAACAGCATTAGAAGTAGGCTGGAGCTTGGTTGACTAATTTTCACACTAACTTACTTAAAAGCCAGAAAGAAAACAGTGAAGATCTTTATACAGGCCATCAAAAAGCCTGACTGCAAGTGTTTCCAATTTGCTTTAGTAATTAAATCTAAAGGAGTTTATGGGTTTTTCACCCAGGTCATTTACTACTTTGGAATTTTACTGCTTGCTTTGCAAAGAAAACAAACTGGAATGAGTCACTGGTGAGTATAAAGAGTGGATGAACACTACTAAACAAACCAAACAGTGGGCTCAAGTGGATAGAGAAAACACAAGTCAGAATTCTAAATATGGATCTGAGAATAGTGTAAAAGGATTAGACGTCTTTGTCACATGAAGAGCAAACCCACATGCCAGCATGCCTTTCCAGTGCAAGCAGCCACTGATCAAAGTAACATCTACCAGTTTGTAAATATGCTAATCTTCATGTTTACACAAAAGTGTCAGCACTTGCTTTACATCACAAAGAGCCTCATACAGTTGAAGATTAATTACTTCCAAGACTGAGATAGTGTGTAAATACTGGTTTCACCAGAACCCTACCTTTTGCTGTATTTGCACAGCTCAGCAGAGGTGTATGTTGCTAAGACAGATAATTCAGGGACACTTACAAAGTGTCAAATACCTCCGGATGGGTAGACTTTTGACAGGTATTTTAGTGATTATGTGGAGCCAGGATTAGACAGGTTTAGACTTCATGTTGCAAGAACTGGATCGAAAAATATTTTTGCCTTTTTCTATGAGTTTTAGCTCTGAATAGCACTATCTACCCTAAACCTGATTTGTGCCTTCAGCTTTTACACTTATATGTGATTACAAAACATTTAAAATTAATTTTTCCACTCACTGGCTTAATATCACTTTCCTTCCTTATAGTGGCTTAGAGCCACCACACAGTCCACCAGGCTCTTGGCAGTGTCCTTGTCTGCTTGCTGAATGCTCTCTTCTAACTCTTGTTTGGAGAAGGGTAACTATGATAGGCTATGATAGGGACACACAAACACATCGTTTTCTAGCAGTGAATTTCAGAAACCTAAGGTATAAAACAGGGAAAATAATTACAATGGCCACTGAGAAGGAGAGATCAGTACCCACCGCTGCATTGTTGCAACAGGGAATGACAATAAGGAGATTAAGCCAAGGCAAGACTGAATTTCCAAAGGTGCTTAAGTCATGGCTTGCAAGATCTCTTTAAAAGATATTTTACATTTTCATTTTCATTACCATGTACTCTCTACACAAAAAAAAAAAAACAAAACCAAAAACACCAACAACAAAACATGGCAATTCTAGTACTGAAGGGCCATGAGCATTAATTAAAAAAAAGAAAAACATTCAAGCAGGAATTCTCTTCACCTCTCCCTTGCTGTTAGTGCTCAGCACAACTGCCACAAGAACATCACTGTTTGCCAACAATTATCACATTTGTTTCCTATTCTAAACTAAGAAAAAAAAAAAAAAAAGTGGGATGTTGGTAAATGCTAGCATTAAAAGATTGCCAGAGCAAACAAGAGTGACTAGACGAGGATAATTGGGAGATTTAAAGAAAAGAGAATCAAATGCAATGTTTAGAAAGTGAGAAATAAATGGCTTCCATGTGAAACACCAAACCTGAGTGGAAACACTTCCATATTCAACACTCAACAAGACATTTCACAGGAGCACTTGCCCAAGTCAGCCTGTCCTGCATTTCCCTCTTTACTGTGACAGTGGCACCGGGAAGTGCTCTCAAGGCACAGGGGCTGACGGCAGCCAAGCAAGATTGAGGAGGTGACACATGGGCTGCTCTGTCCCCAGCCCCTGTCCCCAGGACAGCAGCTGGGAGCCTGCAGCCCCCAGCCCCAGGCAGTGCAGGGGCAGCAAGAGCTGCAGCCTGAGCTTGGACACACAGCAGAAGCAACATGAGCAGCAGGTGAGGCTGATGTGGTTAAATCAACATGCTCTATCTCACGTTTGCATAGGGCAACACAACCATCAGATTAATTACTAATTACAGTGGATTGCTCCTAAGTAGGTTCACAGCAATAATAGTAATAAAAATACTAAAAGAGGCATTATTAGCATAGTTAATTATATGACCATTGGCGAGATTATTGATGGAGATACACAATGCTGTTGAACAAGAAAGATACGTTTGACATTGCTTAAGAGAAGCTTCACTATTGCTTCACATCTTTTTGGATTTTTCTAATCATCTCATCTGTGTTCTGAAAGTGCAAAAAAACAGTAATTATTTCTGTTTGATCTTTGACTAACAATTATTTATGAATCTAAGGGAACAATAGTGTTTCTAAAATGTAAGTATATCCAGTAATATTTATCAGCATGAAATCTTCAGCCACACTGGACTGGGTTATGGGAATCTGTCGTGTGATGAAAGCAGACAATAGTAATTTATTGGTTTAGTCATAATCGTTTTGGTAGTCCAGATTGCTGTTGCAAATTTGTTAAAAATCTGCTACCATTCACTGAGCAACAGTACAACACCTGAAGCAATGATGTGGGTGGGGAATGTAAAGCAGCACTCCAATATTCATGTGTGGCATGAGTTAGACAAGGCCACGGGAAAAGAGCTGAGAAAGAACAATGTTGCACAAACCAGAGAGAGATTACTGTTCTCCCACAGAATATGTGCAATTTAATCTCCAAATGGAGACCAGTTTAACTTTTCAAATGCTTCAAGAGTACAAAAAAGAATTATTCACTCAGCAGTTATTTTTTATCCTTTACAGAGTGGCCACGTGTTCCTGTGAAGGATCTACTGCAATGAGACACCACCTGTGTAAAACCACACTCTCTTGTGAAAAGTATTTACATTAGTACACATTATTTTCCCTTTAATTTTTCTTTATTTGGTGCACTTGGCAATACATAGCTCGCAGCTCAGTCAAGCAGTTGCCCCAGTGTTTAACATGGCAACTTCAAGAATAAATATTAATATTTTTAATCATCTAGTTTGGCAAAGGAACTGAGAAGCAGCTGCTGTATTTATGACTGCCTTCAATTCAAATCCTGAAATAGGCTGGATTTGACTGCCCCCCTTTAAAAATATCCAAGAAGACAGATCTCTGTTGGAGCCTAACTTTGGTGGCAGGTACAATTAGGCTCCCATTGACAGGAAGACAGAGTTGTGACCAAGTGATATGGATCTGTTTTCAGAGCAACACTCAGCAAACAAACAATCCTCCCAAGCGCTTCAGGGGAACACAGAAAGGCATAAATGGTTGTGTTAGCATGTTTGTCTCAACATTACTTTCTGGTTATGTTCTGATCACTCACTCACTGCTAGTCATCATATTTTATGAACCTCACCCATGAACACTAACATGCAAACTGAAATTTAGGACTCCTGACCTTTAACACAAAGTGGCCATAGGTGTTCCCACAGCTGTTAAATAAACCTATGTTTATGGAGCCATAAATGTAGTGCAGGTGAAGTTTCCAATGATGTAATAACAACTTCCATCGCAGTGCAGTTTGTCATTTATACAGCAGTGTACCATCACCGGTGAATATTGTTTTACAATAACAGCACAGGTTCCTTCGATTAAATCACTCTTTCTTCATTTATGAGTCATTTGACCTTTAACCTCTCAGAGGAAGATCAAACCACTTCTTAAGGCCCCACTCTTTTAACCGAGGAGCACAACAGTTGGTTAGATAACTAAGGAGGTTGGTATGTGCCCCCAGGGTTTCACAAACAACTGTCCTAGATCTTTTATAAGATAATCTTAACATAATCATGTAGCCACAAATTGTCGTGTAAATTCCCAATTAAAAACACCAAATAGGAGCTGTAAATCATGATACAACTGCCACCTTTTCAGCACTGAAATGCAGTTTGAAAAGCAGTAGAGAAGCTCTTGTTTGTGCTTGTTCTAGTACTCAACATACCAACAGCAAAACAGCCCTATTGATTTACAAGAGAGCGACAAAGTGACAGGACAACTAAAACTGTTCAAAACTTAACCTAGCAGCAAAAAAGAACACAGAACTTACAAAACTGCTCCATCCCCCGCTCAGGACTATGCTTGAAAAAATGAGCATTTGTGTTGGCATGGCTCCACACCCACTTCTTGTCCCAATTTACATAAAACTGCAGCGTGCTCCTGTTGGAAGGATTGATGGCAATTTGGGGGATGGGAGGAGATTTTGTTTTTGAGAAATGGCAGCTTAATTACAATATAAATGTTAGAAAAATAAATAGCAATTAAAGCCCTTTATCCATGGCTGATTGGCTTCACTCCACAAACTTTAGCAAAGTTTGAATCAGACAGAACTGAAGATACCTCATCTGCCACAGCATTTCTGCCTCTGTCAGGGATCCAGCAGAGTTGTGGGTACCCACTCACGGTGGGTGACACGTGTCCATTGCGACACAAATCTCCAGCCTAGCTCATGGCACCACAGGTCCTTGCTCCAAGACAGCTGCTTTTCTCCTGCCACCACCAAAAGTCAATCTTTATTTCCTTTGTGAAGATCATTCCTAAATTATTCCAGGACTAGGCTTTAGGGCTAAGTGTCTTGGATCCTTGTCCTTCACATGCACACTTGCTTGAAGATGCATGTCCCTTCCCTGCAACATCCCTCCCCACTCTGGCAGCCAGAAACATGATTAGAATGGGTTTTATAGGTGGTTCATAAACAATTCCCACAATTAATTACAAAAATTTTAAGGCATTCAGCAAAAGTCTTAGTTGCTGTCAACAATAAGTAAACAAATGTAGATTGCATTTTTCTCCGCCTACTTCACACTTTCCATGTTTCCCAACACCTGCCAGAATGTTGTGGTAATAGATGCAGACAATAGATGCTTTACTAAACATGTCCTTTATATCTGCATAATCTCCTTTAATATATATCATTAACTTGGGCCAGTCCCATGTTATTGCTTCCTCAACACTGCTAGCACATCATGATCTGGAAGGAGCTATTTATTGCTGAATGTGACTCTCTCACCCAACCAGTCAGACCTCAAAATTTTACTTGTCCATTTTAGCTTCTGTTCCCTACTGTACCTAATGCAGAAAAGATGAAAATGAGATATTGCAGCAATAAAGAGACTTGCAAATAAAACATTCCTCCCAAACACTTTTCCACACTGCTAAAGTCTGAGCATTTCCAAATTCAAGGTTATGGAAATTTCTTGTGATCACTAATAAAATCCCCCCTAAACAAATTTTTCAAATGTAAGATATCATCAGAGATATAATAATTTTTTTCAGGTGCAAAACTCATGCTTGTGAGGTGCAGAGGTCTGAATCCTCTGAGGGAAACCTCAGATATCTCAGGACAGAAGAATTCCAGAATTGTAAAAGGGACACCTTCCTCTGTGTAATCTGGTAAAACTTTGCACTTGGGACTCATGATAAAAACAAATTGTCTTGAATGTGGAGAAAAGAGTAGTAAGAGGCACATGCTGAAGAAGCAGAATGTTAAAGTAGTGGACAAGGCCAGATTCTCAACCTGAGTAACCCCAACTAAAGCAGAGTTCAGGGAATCACAGCTCTTACCCCAGACTTACTGAATGAGCCCCAGGGCTACAGTCCCCAAACAAAGAGCCTCAGATGGAAATGCTCTGATTGGAAATGGCTGCAAAAAGCCTGCAGTGAGGAAATGCTTGGATGTCTATCAAGGGCCCACATCTCACAAAGGAAAAACAAACCTGTCTGAAGCCTCCCTTGCTGCGATGCAGCAAGAATTTGTGGTCCCTCAAAGCCAGCTGGAATGGTTTGGCTCCCAGTGGCAAAGCTGCCCTGACAACCTACTGCTGTGCAGGGCTCGGCAGGACAGCCCCACACCGGCCCCAAGGCACTCCTGAGGCCGGGCTCCTCAGGAATGCTGCTCCATGGGGCACAGCCCCACCACTGCTCTGAGCCATCCTCCTCCCAGCACGTCCCAAACATCACTGTGCCACAAGGGCTCCCTCTTCCCCTCCCAGGCATAGGGCAAAATGGCCTTTTTTTCTCAATATTCCTATTTTTTCCTTCATATTTTTACCTTTTTTTTTGTTTTAAACTAATTTCATCTTTATGAAGACAGCTATCAGCTTATTAGAGTTCAATACTAACAGCCTCTCCTTTCTTCTCTGTTTTCTTTCCATGGCCAGCAAAGGAGGTCCTAGGGGAACAATGATAACATCCCATCCTACATAGAAATTTTGCCCAATGTAATACTGTGGCCAAATGTACCAATGTTTCCAGTGGGTTTACTGCATTAATCCCTCCAAAAGACTCTTGTCATCCTTTCTCTTGGATAATGCACTCAGATCCGGGCATTTTTGATACACTTCCTGTGAGTGGCTGTTTCAGAAGTCATTACTTACAAATCCATACTTTGTAATCCTTAGCAGTACCTGAAGGCCATGGGAACAGCTGCTCAGGGTATTGCATCTACTCTGCTTCATTTGTAAGGCACTTTCCAGACCCTGAACATTCACTGCTCACACCAGGCCAACAGACAATTCTGCTTTAGGCTACAGGGATCATTCAGAACCACGAGACTGAAAGTTGATGGTAGATGCCTAAAATAGGAGCACAGTGGATCTGAATTACATAGATATTTGTACAGGCTCTGCAAGCCTCTCCCAAAATGCACAGAGTTCAGTCTGATGTAACCTATGAAAACTGCTCTGGGACCAATTTAATTTTTTGATTGTTCTTAAGCCCTGAGTAGGAGCCTAGAAGTTTTACTCCTAGGACCTTAATTTTGGTACAGACTGTATTCATGTTTGTTCTATAGGTACAGAAGCCAGGACACACAGGCTGTGTCCTCCCAGAGGGAGGCAGACAGATACAACCCCTTCCCTTTTCCTTTTTTTGGCAAATGCCACAACAGCTCCACTGCTCCCCAGACAGTCCTGAGTGAAGGCAATTCATCTTGCAAGGACAGGCCAGCAGGTTAACCAACCTAACTAATAGGCATGCTACAGGAACTCTAGAATGTGTTCAAACAACAGCATTTTCTATTTTGGGTAAATGCTCAGGCCTCCCTTTGGCATTTCCTACCCATTTTATTCTCCTGATAAATTCAATGCATTATCCTTTGCCCACCCTTGTTGGGTTTTAAATCCATACATCCTACATCACTGCAGCGGTCCACTGAAAATCTGATTTCTCTTCCTTGGCAATCTGTGCTAAAACCATGACAGAACTTGCAAAAATATAAAATGGATTCACCCAGGAGGAATTTTCTCCCTTGCTTTGAACAAAGCTACCAGCTGTTGTGACAAAAACAATACAACCAGGTTTAGTGGCCAACCAAAAACAGGCCAGGAAGGAGATCAAGTGTTACCCCTGCCGAGTTCCACTGGTATCTCCCTTTTTTTGAATCTTCAGCTGTTATTAATATTTCAATACGGGACTGGCAATATTCAGTACCTGATGGAAGTGAACATTACTGAAAACAAGCACAGCAGGAGTGCATCGTTCTTTAGGTTTTGTATTTTTGATAAGACATTGCCATTGTGAAATCTGTCCAACTGCTCAGGAAAATCTGGCAAAGTGAAACGAGATCCTTTTGCCTGAACCCCGTAACACAGAACCTTGTGCCAGATGACTGTATTTCTTGCATGCGTAACATTTGCTTCAATCGGTTGACAGAAGGTTTGGGGTTTTCCAAACGCTGTGAACCTGGTTGAGATTATTGAAATCCTCAGCTCTAGGAGTGTTGGGTTACTGTTCTTTTAAAGCATGCTTCCTCTGACAACAAAATGTAATTAAGGGGGGCATCGCTGTCATGTTACGGTCTCATTTTAGAAGGTCTGGAAGAATGTAAAAAGGGCATAGCAAAAGTTGCTTAACCTCCTTAGAAATAAATGTCCCTAACATTTTAATGTCTTCTCTTTGGTCCATTATTGGTCACAATGATGAAACAATTTAAAGGAGAAAAGGTCACGGCAAAGCAGTGAACTTTATATGCTCTTCAGTGCAATAAAAGTTACTTAACGTATTAGCATGGGAAAGGCATGACTGGCAATATGAGGGAAGAGGATGGATTTCAGATTCTCAGTAGGCTGTTCAGAGAAAAAAGTCTTTGGGTATCCGTGTGAATCAAACACCAAAAAAAAAAAAAATTAAACACTTGCAAATTTTCCATCTTATCTAATTTCACTAAAGGAAAAAAACCAAGGTTCAGTCCTTCCATGCAATATTCAACCTGCATGAAGCATCATGGAAAACCAGCTACCTCACTTCCAACACACGTGCTGCACTGGTTTGAGTCATGAACATTATTTTGGGCTCTATATTGAAAATTAAGATCATGCCTAATTTTTTATCATATGTATTTTGTGTTTTGACTACATGCAACTAGGACATGAAGGAAAATTCTTAAACCATCTCTAAATTGTTCAAAAGCCAGCACTTTCTAAAACAATTACCTTTTTCTCCTTGTTCTCATGCTGCCAATACAAACACAACTCCTAATAATGTCAATGCTAAAACTTTCAAAACTTTTTCTTCTATTAAAGTCAAAGATTATGAAGAAATAAATAGGAACTGAAATCCACACATTTCTTAGGGTTTGGAATTTGGGGGGTTTTTTTGTTCTTTTTGGTTTCTTTTTTTTTCTTACATTAATTTTGCTTTTAAAGAAAGAGTTAATTGTCTTCCTAAAGCAATTATTTTTCACTCCCTAATTTTAGAAACTGCACTGGGGGGAGAGTGATTTTATTTTTATATATTATTTCCCAGAGTACATTTTCCTTCAAATCTCAATATAAATCCTTTTTAAAGTGTACTCAGCTTTTCACTGTTCTTTTTATGTATTTCTGGCCAGACATTTATTTCCCAGCACTCTATTTTACAAATATTTTTGAAGTTTATTCGCATTGCCTCACAAGTCTTCACAACATCAGCTGATACCAAAAATTGTACTGATTCAGTCAAAAAATAAATATATTGTACGTGTGACCAAATAAAATCACCCCAGACTTCAAGCCCTTAATATTCAAAACCTCCATGAGTGAACTGTAACCAAGAAGAATCCATTATAATAATTTGAAAAATGAAAACTTGAAAAAGTTGTATCTGTTTCTGAACAATTCATGAGCACAGAATGAGGCACGATTCATAGAATGAATTATTCTTTGTGAATTATTGGCCCACTATTATCCTCATAACCAATGAGACACATGATTTACATTTCTTTTACAGGCGATAGTAGCTAATTGATGTCCTGGTGTGATATGGAATGAAGCACAGTCATATAAATAAATTGTTTCCTAAATTCTTCACAAAAACACATTAATATCTTTGACACCATGCAATTGTATGCGGTGAACACTGCTAAGACAGTAATCGTGTCATCAAGAGTTAATTTATTCTCAGCAAGTCCATGTAATGCAGATATTAATCTCCTGGAGCACACACTGTTGTTCAGGGTTAAAACATTCACAGTTTCTGAAACATAAACAAGTCTCACACTCACAGCTGTTCTCCAAGAGCCAAACAGAGCTGCTGCTCAGTGAGGATTTGTCACTTTGCTGCCTTTTTGAAGAACAAGTAAAGAAATTCAGAATACAAAGGAAGGGTGAACTTGTTCATATTTCCAGAGACTTTTCTGCTACCTTTAGGTTACAGCTATCAAATTATGGATGCATATGAACTCTTATAAAGTGAGAAATGCAGATCCTGTCAAGTGGCATTGCTACACTTAAGACTCAGAAGAAATACCCTTTTGAGAGGACAGTTTTAATGCAAAGAGGGCTTAAAAAACTCCACTTCCTAAACCCGTCTTGTTGTGTTGCCATCTTACAAGTCAAGATGGACAGAACACAGCCCCAGAGCAAAGCTGACGCTTGGGCAGGGCTTCAGATTGCTTTTCCAGCAGCCAGGACACATACAGGGACACCACCCGAGTCACACCAAGTGACCTGTGCCACCTCCAGCACCCAAGAACAGAAGTGGCCTCTCAGCAGGTGGCCACCACAAACCCCACGTGCCTTTAAGTCTACAGAATAAGGGCAAGGTACCCCCTGGTCCCTGTCTGAGGCAGCTGTGCTCAGAGCAGGAGGAGGCTGGGTCCAGCCCTGCATTCTCCATGCTGCTGCCTCCAGGGAAAGCTGTGAATCAGGAGATTTGATACACTTCCCTGAGGTGTAATTTTTTAATTTTTTTTTCTATCTTTATTTTTCTCCAGTTGGCTGCCTTGACTATGGGCTCAGCACAAGCACTGTATGATATCTTCATCAACCATTTGAAAGCTCTGGGTCAGAAGCTCTGAGATTTGAAGGCAGAGACATGCTAATCTGCTGAATGGCCCTTTTGACCATAGTCAATTTCTACTAATTAGAAAAAAGAAATAATTAGCTAATGTCGGTGAAGAGCTTTGAAGATGAATAAGCTATGGGGAAAGCACTAGGCATATTAGTGGGAAGCAAGTTTGATCCTTTTTTAAATTTGTATTTAAGTACTCAAAGTGATTATAAATGGACCAAATGGAATAGCTAACCACCGTAAGATTAATACAATGTCTTTTGGGAAATTACAATTTATATTATACAATTAAGTATTATACAATCGCTTTATTTTAAGGACTCCTCCTTGGAATTTTCTATTTAGTTCCGGTCAGTATGCTTTATATATGTCATTTAATCCTTCCTCTAATTTGTACAAGTAAATTATAATTACTATATAATAATAGTAGTGGCAATGGTTAGACAAGTAAATGTGAGTCTGCACCTGAGAAATATATTATAAAACAGCCAAGTAGAAATTACTCAAGCAGGTTGTTTTCCATTCACCGGATGCTTTGTAACTCCTTTCAGAACAGCACTGTGACACCTTCACAGGGTGCATACAATGAGCCACATCCTGAACTGGTTGTACAGCACAGCCCCATTCCTTATCACAGTCTAAAGCAATAGTTACCCCACTTCGAAACTAAATGAAAATGGCAAAGCAAAAGATGAAGCTCCCTTTTCTTCTTGCTGAATTCTGGGGGTGTTTGATTATTTCCTATGAGCTTACATTTCTATAAGTCTCTTTGCAAAAAGAATATGAGAAATGCAGGACTGAAACATTGCTGGGGCCCCAAGTGAGAGCGCTCTGTTTGGACAAAAATATTCTCTTCATTTTCAGCTCCTATAAAAAAGATCCATCTTTTGTATTACCACCAGACCATCTGGGTTTGTGTCCAGGTACTTCAGCTCTGACAGCGTGACCAGAATTCCTGCATGAGTAACACACTGCACTCCTCCTGCAGGAAGGACTATACTTTAGCTCACCACACCAGCCACTCCTCAGAGACACCTCTGCAGCACATATTAGTGTGTACTTCTCTTCTCCCCTCCCTTTTCAAAGTGCCACTCAAAAATAATTCAGCCCCTGTTAGCTGGAATGATAAATGGAGGATATATTTGGCAACCTTCATACCTGGTTTCCTTCTTGGCACCTCCTTTTGCTTGTAAAATTCAAGATGAAATTACCATCCTACTGTCATTACTATTCCATTGCCACAAACCAGCTGGACACCTTATATAGGGTGTAGAGAAAAGAAAGGAGTAAAATAGGCTTGGGATTTATGAGTTGATTCCCTGCTTTGTTGACACACAATGTAAAGCCCTTGGGTCAGATAACATATCATTTTGTGTAGGAGTAAACTAAATGAGGTGTCATGACATGAAATCTCAAGGCTTTAGCATCTTTTGGTATCACAAGTCCAAATAAAAATAAGAGGAATGTAGCTCCTCCCTGAGATGCATCTGCTGGATTGTCCTAATGCACTGTGTGGGCTTCAGAAGCAAAAACCCAGACTCTTTGTCTTCTGCATGTGGTAAAAAACCTAATTATATTTTTGGTAAGAAAAACAAATCATGTGGTGTACTTGGCTGCTGTAGGACCCACTGATAATTGGACTATTGAACTGGTCTTTAAGATGCCTTTTCGAAGTGGGAAAAAAAGGATATGAATACATATTATATTAATACTTGTTTGTTTATTGTTTACAAAATGAACAAGTTGTAGGTAAGCTCAGGAACAAACACTTTTAGTGAAAGTGTGCCCCAAGCCTCAAACAGATGATTATAACTTTAGAGAAGGTTGACAGTCTGCCAGGCAAAGCAAATCGAATCACAGGGGATCAACATGAAGAACCTGTTGTTCTCAAAAACCCAAAGTTCAGTTTCAAGGAACTTCAACCATGACAAATCATGAGTTTGTGGATGGCAGTACACCAGGGATGGGTCATTCTCATGTACTATTGATCCCTAGGGTGAAGGAAGTCCAGAGGGAAGGAGCTTGAGTGACATTTCAGCTTTTATATCACAACAGAGGACAGTGAACAGCTTTTTGGAGTGTGGCTGTGTGGCTGGAGCCCTGCATTTCCTCAGCAGTTCTGCTGTCCACCCCCCCAGTTCTGACGTGGGTCTGGGCTGTAAACTTCAAAGCAGCATGACAGGAATATTGCAAAGAAAAAATATCGGCATAAGTCACTTATTTTTCCAAATAACTAGTGATTCTCTTTGCCCCCCCCAACATTTATTTTTATCCTATGCTGGAGTAATAGCTAGAAAATGACATATACATGGTTCCCTACCATAAAAATAGCAGCAAAAGAGAGTCATACTCCAAATCAGTCTACTAGGAACAAGTCTTTCCTTAGAAGTATGAAAAAAGCCTACAAAACAGACAAAGCATGTGAATTAACTAGTGCCACGATTTCCAAAGCCACTGAAAGCAAAGGAAGATCCAAGAAAACACAGATATTTATATATATAGGGGTGTTCTATCAGATCTTGCAGTGTGACAACAACACATGTCAGTATCAGCACAGGTCCTGCTGGCAACACCTTGAAAACTGTGTGGAGGTATAGAAAGTAAACAGCACTAACTGTGATTTCCATGATAAAATAAGAATGTAAGGAAAGCCTCTTGGGATCCATAATCTGGAATTGTCACGGGATACAGATTGTCTGTCTTTCTGATAAAAGATGTCAGTTCCTTTTCTGGGATTTAAACAGAAAGAAGCACTTGTGATTATTAGGCTGGCTGTATACCATGAGGGCTGTTGACAGAATCACTACAAACACAGATGTGTCTGCTCCAACTATCAATGTTCCTAAAATTTCTGTGTCAAAAGAGCAGCGCAGCCTAGCCTCAGTCACAGAAAATGCAATTTCCTTACTCCAGATCTTCTAATTTGCCCTAGTACACGTAGTGAAACAAATCTAAAATTTCCTGTTATCTACACAGATCAAAAAGCATCCGCTAGGTCATCCCACATTGGGCATCCATAATTTTGAAAAGCAACTGATTAATTAAGCTTGGGAAAGCTGATGTGGTAGCTGTCATTTTGCAGAGCTGGAGGCTCACACTGAGGTATGGGCTGCTTCATGGGGGAAGGATGTGCCCACTGAGCCAGCACAGCTCACACCCTTTGTGGGAAGCTCTCTTGGCTTTCAGAAGGACAGCCCAAGCTGTCTTGAAAATTTATTAAGAAGAGGCGCATCCCACACCGGGGATTACTATAGTCAAATATCTTTAATAGTCCAAAGAAGACCTAAGAGAGAAATATTGACCTTTCTGCTGCATCAACACTTCTGCCAATCCAGTGAACAGAGAAGCAAGCCCTAAATAAAACAGGCCTGTTGCTCAAGGTTCATTCTAAAGCACAGGACAGAAAATAATTTTCCAATTGCCAGTAATAAAGCAGAATTTGCATGAGCTCTCTGAAAACAAGTCCTTGGGCTGCATCAGCAGCAGCTCTCATTTTGCACACCACAGCCTGGCTTGTGAAGATTTGCACAGCAGACATCACATGCACTTCTGTGAATTCCTAGTAAAGATGCAGGGTGGAGCCCAATTGAGCTTGGACACATCACTCCAAAGCTTGAAATGCCTCTTGTCAGAGCACAGAGCTGGGCTTGAATGGATCTGTCGATGTGGGAATGTCCTAACGTCAGACATCCTGCAAAAGCAAAGCAAAGAGGGACAGCAAACATGCTCTTTTCTTGTCTGATGTTTGCCCAGTTGAAAATGCACAGCTCTCAGCCACTCCACAGATTTCCTCACACACTCAACCCAGTATAAACCAGGTTGCTCTTCAGTTTCTTACACAGAAGCAGCCACACGTGCCAACAGCAAACTCCAGAGCGTCACACGCTGACCTGTGAGTCACCATTTCCACACTGTTTTCAGGTGTACATCACTGCCACAGGAACAGCACTGGCTTCCCTCCTGCACTACTTATAACCCAGACTAACTCTGCTCACATCAGCAGCACTGCACCTGGCTATCCAAGAAGAAGAGAGCCTTTATCCCTCAGCATTACCATGGGGAGCCTGAAAGCATGGGATGCTACATTAAGTGCTTGCAGAACATTTCCACCCATCCAAATGTGAGTTTGTGACTCACATTTGCTTCACTATCAAGTGTGGGAGAAGCGTCTTGGCCCTGCCTGTGCTCATCCTGTGGTTCCTCCTGCTGCCCACAAGGTCAGTCCATCTTCTGCCAAGCATAATGCAGGCACCCAGACTGCTACACAGCAACACCATCATCCAAAAATTCTCTTTATGACTTGAATGGTCATCTTTTTCATCAGAAAAAGAAAAAAACACACAGTTCAAAACAATGACCTGTCTTCTACAGCAGACCACCAGGAAGAGGACCCAGGAAAGAGGAAACTGAAACAAAAATGGAGACTAGTTGAAACTGAAAAATAAAATCCCTACAGCCAATAGCCAGTGCAAGGGCAAAAAGAAGTTGGAGATAGAATCCTGTAAAACTGCCAGTGCTGATGTTGCTGACAGCTTCAGTTTAAGACCCTGAGATGAACCCAGTTGGAACAGGGCACTAATAATGCCAAGATTGCAGGTTTGATCCATGTATGGGCTATTCATTCAAGAGTTGGACTTGATGATCTTTGTGGGTCCTTTCCAACTCAGAATATTCTGTGATTCTTAATTAGGCAAATATTGTTCATGTAAATCAGAGCTATGCAGTGTTTAAAAATATATTCCTGTCATCATGAATCAATATTCATGGTATTTCTTCACCTGTGTGCTCCTCTCTCTTCTCTACATCTCCACTGACCCTTTTTCCACCCCTTCCCCAGAGCACACCAGCTCAAATGCCCAGCATGTAATCTATGCTGAAGAGCAAGTAATTTTATTAATTAATCCAGGAAGCTGGATATTGCAATATTTTTCAGGCAATTTCTTTCATTGGAAGCCTGGATGTCAGTTGATTTTCTGCATGTGTGTGATGTCAGGGGAGCACAGTGAAGAGAAAAGTCAGCTTCATGGGAGGGTGGATGTTTATTGTCCAAATCAGGGAGCTTCCAACAGTCAGACCCAAACCACTGAAATCAAAAGAAGCATTTTTTTTTGTTGTCTTCAGTGGGCTTTGAATCAAATTCGTAAGCTTTATTAATTCAGCACTGGTAGAAAACTCAGTTTTGCAGAATCAGAGTGACTGATTTACAGATGCCCATTCCCACTTTAATATTTGTCAATAAAAGCATCGTGTCATTTATTTTTCTCTTTTCTTCTTTTTTGAAAATACATTCTGATTATGCCAAAAGGGCAAATGGCCAATTTAACTGACTTGAGCCTTTGATCCTTGCGAGTTACTTGTCTCTTCAGCAAAGTTCTCATTTGAAGTGCTTTCAGCACCTGATTTATTAACAGTCGGGTGGAGTTAGGCTGTTTTGCAATTCCTGAGAGGCTGATAATAAATCTGATTCTAGTATCACAGGTGGTGCTGATATTTTTAGCTGGACTGCAAAAAAAATCATAAACTGAAACAAATGTTTCTGTATTGATGCTTCCATCCTGGAGTCCAGAAAGCGACTCATGTTGTCCATTCTGGTGGACATTTTGCCTTTCACAGATTTCCTCTCTGAATACTCTAAATTCAATCTTTTAAATGTCCTCTCTTCATATTATACTCATAAATTTTATTTTAATAAAAATCAGTGCCTAACAGACATAAACAAAAAATGCCAAAAAACCCACCTTAATTGTTTTTCAAACCTTTTGCACATTTTGTTTAAAACAGATGTTTCCCTGACTTGTCATTGTGATGAAAGGAAATCCAATATCCCCTCTGCTTTCCAGTGCAGAACTGCAGAAACAAGGAATGACAGAGGAAGAGAAGAACCATCTTAACTGGGAGGTGATTATTACAGCTAGAAGAGAAAGAGCAAGGACACATGCTGGTGGTGCAAGCTCATGTATTTGAACATTCTTGTTACCTTTTTTCTCACAGTCTAGATTAATTTTAAAGGCTGCATCTGTGTGTTTCAATACTCCAGCTGAAATGAAGTCAAATAAACTCCACCCACCTGTTGGGCAACATTCTGCAAATCCAGTGCTAATGTCACGTTCCTAATTATATTTCACTTCTCCTATTACATTTTTGCTATGATCCAGTCTTCAATGAAAGCAGCTTTCATCTTAAACACAGTTTTTCTCTTCCTTAACTTCCCACTTACTCCCCCATTCATGATGCACAGCCTTGTAATAGTTCTGATTTTCATGGATAATCTTAATCCCAAGTTTCCAGTGGAGTATTAATTGTATGTTTTCTTTCAGTCTGACTCATCCTCGACTGTCTTAAACCATGCTTAGTTTATAAAGCCATCACAAATGGTGTGATATACTTGAACAAGAGCCAAAAGCTTTGTAAAGATCCTTTTCTTCCTGTAACAAAGCAAAATTATATTTCCTTTCTTTCAACAAACTGCCATGTTGCCTGTGATATGAAGGCAGTGTGAGGTAAAAGAGACAATACACATAATCAACAAATATTTCTCTTTTATCAGAGGGTATTTTCTGCCTGGTCAATGTGAAAACTGGATCCTTTACAGATTGATGCTCATTCAGCAAACAATACAAGCCAAGGCCAAAAATATGTAACTGCTAAAAGGATCTTATATGTAAACAAATCAGGTATTTAGGTCCAACAGGCTGACAGTCTCATGTGTAATTTCAAGCGCGTCCTTTTGTTTTAGGGCAATGGTGATCTTCTCCAATACCACTCTCATATAATTTTAAGAGTAATTAAACCACAGATGGAGGAGCAAGAGGCACAACTGATGAGAATCATCACTCCTCTTGAGGAAGCAGTCTCTAATTCTAACTTTTCCAATTCTTTTCTCTTGTCATTGTCCCAAACCATACTCCAGGAATCAAGAAAAATAGCTATACTGGTTTTCTTTTCTGAATAAACAGTGCTGCACGGATGTGTTTTTAATGTGAAACACAAGCTTTGTTGTGATCATTTCCTAAGCATGATGTTTAAATGGAAAATAGAGCACTTGGGAAAACCAGTCTGAATTCCCTTCCCCAGATGCAGCCTGTTGATGTAGAATTCAGGCTTAAACAGGGAAGGAGACTTTCTCCCGTAGTACAGACATAAATCTTTTCTCAGCATTGCTGGAAAAGGCTCTGCAGCTTACATAGGTGAGACAGCTGTGAGGAAATAAAGAGGGATTTGCTATGGGAGAGCTTTTCCAGTTTTCTGCCTGCAAAAGATAAGAGTTCAAGTTGATGGGCATCCTACTGCACAGATGGCAATGAAACCACTATGTTCTCCTTCCAGAAACACACAAAAAGATAGGATCCCACAGTGGATGCTGCTTTAGATTTCTTTCTCCTTAGATGTTTTCAGTTTGGTTTGGGGTTTTTTTGTTAGACAACTGCATATCCATGGATAGTTAAGATACTTAAGGCATTTCCTAACATTGAGCTCTTCTCTTCTTAGCAGTAAGCTATAGGTAAAGCTCTACTTTCCAGTTTGCAAAGCTGCATTTAGCTGAGAGATTGATAAATCTTAAATCTTATTCTCACTAATCACTAATGGGTTCCAGACTAGGAATGTCAGTCTCACTGATCTGGCAAAAATTTTACCTTACACCAGCGATTTACTCCCCAGCTGTCATCGTCTTGTTACTCAGGAGCTGCATGAATCTATCATAGCTGCTCTCAGAAGTGGGTAATTTGTGCCTCTATATCAACACCCAGTTGCCAAAAAAAAAGGCCAAAGTGTTCTCAATGAGTAAACTGCACTTGCATCTGCAGATCTCAGACCGGCCAGCCTCCCCAGAACAAGTCAGTGCAGCCCCTGACTTGCTGCAACTGGCACCAGACTTTTATAGCTGCAAGGAACCAAGATTGCAGGCAAAGATTTTTCAGATAAGCATGTCCTGGCTGAAGTCTGAACATTGTTGTAGGGATGTGACACAGGAGTTACAGTGGTATGTATTTCCCTCCCTGGGCTCTCCTGTGCAGGGAGAAAGTCTCTGGAGACATCAGTCTCCTGAGGTTTGAGGTCAGATTTGCACCCAGAGAGCAGAGCCAGCAATCCAGAATGAAAATGTGCACCTCCTTCTTAACCTGCATGCTTGTGCTGATATAGATGTGGGCCCCAAAATATGTATGATAGCACTTCCCATGCTCTGCTACCAGCTGGGGACAAGAAAAAAACTCTGAAACTGCAGCTAAATTCACCAATGCCAAACAGCCCTGGTTTTGTTGTTTTTTTTTTTTTTTCAGAAGAGTTTTAATTACTTGATTTTCTCTGTTCTGTTAACGGTTGTAAGGAAAAACAGGAATGTTGGACGTGTTTGAGAGCTGACATGACAGAATGCCACAGCCTTTCAGCATCTCAGTGGTCTGCTGTGTAAATTAGTAGCTAGACCATTTTACAAATGTATATTATTTACCCAGCAGATGCTGTTATGGTCTCTTGTGTAAATTCGTAATTAGACTATGTACTGCTTTGTGAAAATCCTTTAATAACAAAGGTGCCACTGGGTGCTGAAATAATTAAATCAACCCATTTGAAACAACACTAGTTCACCACCTCGACTTGGGTGATATAATATTACACATTCCTGTAAAAAAAAACAGAGAAATTGAGAATGATCAGCTACAAAACATCAGATACAAGGGATAATGTTACCCATTCAGTAGCTTTGGGTTTGGCATGAGTCTAGTGTCACAGTTGAAAAAGTTGCAGCCAACATACCAACAGCTCAGACAAAGAACAGATGATCCATCTCCTCTGCCATCTATCATGCACAGCATTGCCAACTCCAGGGCTTTACCAGCACTGACATTTAAAACAAAGTATGTGTCAACCATATTAAATAATATACCAAGCTGTGGGTTATTAAGTGTGGGGTAATTTGACCACAGCAATTAAACTGAGATTAAAGAATGATAAAGGCAATGTTATATGCACTGTTCAGTGGGGTTTTTGGAACATAT
The DNA here is from genome assembly GCF_030490865.1 of Poecile atricapillus. NCBI lineage: Eukaryota > Metazoa > Chordata > Aves > Passeriformes > Paridae > Poecile > Poecile atricapillus. The sequence continues at coordinate 11,593,936 of NC_081258.1, read as the reverse complement.
GGAGTCCTGAATATTTCCAAGTGTGAAAGCCACATCAGATACTAAGGCGCATGTCAGTCCCAATCAACACACTCCTCCTCTGCCCTCCCTCCTTCCCTTCCCCCTGTGAGATGCTGCTCCTAAATGGCAATAGTTTTCATTCCACATATATTCAACCAATGAAATGTCTTCTGTCTCCAGACTGCAGCCCAAGGAACATGTCAGCAAAGTGAGGGTTTAACGTGGTAGCACAGTAAGAACACACGATTTGCCAGACCGTGCCGCAAGGCAGCAGGGAGTGGGTGATCCATGGACAGCCACTGTGCCACAGACTCACACACAAACCATTCGTTTTCAGAGCAGTAACACTGAGGAATATCTTCTCTGTCCTCCTAAAGGGTTTTCTGGTAGAAGTCTAACGGGGAATTTGCACATAACCACCCTGTCTGCACACAAACAACTGTAGGCAGTCCAGGCAAGTAAAATCCACAGAAAACTAAAATCTAAAGAGCACAAGGCAGCTCATCAGCAATCTGTTCTCACTTCATGTCTGCAGGCATTACCCCTTCCATCAGAGTGGCCAGACAGAGAAGCAGTGAAGAACTCGGGTCTACAACAGCCAACAAAGGAGCATTAGAAAATCAGGGTCAGAATTTCCTGTGTATGGCCCTAATCCTAGAAGTATTTCACTATTTAAAAGAAAAGACAACTTAAAATTGAAGGTGCACTCACATTCCCAAATTGCACAGTTACCAAACACACTGTGACACTCTCCTCAGGTATCTGGGGATCAGCAATTGCAGCAAGTGTGGGTCACCTATGATGCACCTGGCTTTTACCTGCAGAAATAAAAATCCTAATAAAACGATTGAAGCTCATAATCCATTTATAAACAATGTCTATTAGGATGATCCTGATGGAGAAAGCCACCACAGTGCTCCTCATAAATACCTCAGCCCTCCCATTTTAATATTTCCAGGTGGCTGCCTTTGGTACATCTTTGAAAATTTCAAGTAAAGAACATTTCTCTAGTATTTTCTCACCCTGAACCAGAGCAATTCAGGTATGGTAAATGGAGGTTTTTGAATACCTATCTGTTTTTTAAAAGCCACCTTTCCCAGAAAAAAGAAACACAGCAGAATGGTAAAGAAAATTTAAAAATTACGAAAATAAGGCAGCATTCTAATGAAACAAATGCAGAGAAATAAATACATTGAGATAAGACAACCTCCATTTAGAAATGTCAAAAGAACACCTAAAATATTGCCAGGACTGAATGAAGCATAAATGAGAAAAAAAAAAAAAAAAAAAATCATTTAAATCCCCTGGAAACAGCTCCAATATAAGCCTATCTGCAATTGTTAAAACAAAAGGAACATACCCAGACCTGAGAAGATGTTGACACCACTAAAATTTCACACAGCTTACCTCTCATTTGGAGGCCTTTAGACATATTAAAAAGAAGGCAATCCTTGCATGATTTTCTCCACTTTCTTATCTGTAAGCATATAAGTAGTTCTGTTGCAATAAACAAGTCTGCTCATATTCTCAAAGTTGAACATCTTTCACTGGAACTTTCATTCAAAAAGAAAGGAAAATGGGGAGGAAAACCAAAATATTTTGGCAACATTGAACAGTTCCATTGCAATGACCCCAAAGGAAGGGACTGTTAATACAAACCCAGCTTCTTCACTAAAAATAATTTCCAAAAGTTGATAAAATTGTTAAAATTTTATATTGATATATGATACAAAATGCCTTCTGCATTTCATCTCTCTCATTATTTTTATTGTCCTTCAAAGCTACATTAATATAATTATTTTTCTAACAATATATATTTAATCTACTGAAATTTTTTTGTGTTCTCAGAACCTTGAACACATCCCAGATACTACACTCTGTTATGCCCAAATGGGATTTCCAGCAGCCTATATAAATCTGCTTTAAAAGAGAAGATCCTAGTGTGAAATAAACTGAATTTACCCCTAGTGAAGACAAAATTTATTCTAAGGAAAAAGCAGAGACCAGAACACAGTGGCCACAAAGACCAGGTCAGGCTGAAGCAGAAAACCAGATAACTTCTTCCTCTTCTGAAAGTTTCCTCTGGGTCAGGCCACAGCATGAACCTCTCATAATACAATGAGCATTATTGACAAGGCATCAGCCATGAGTTTGCTCTTCCCAAAGGAAAAAGCAAACAAAAGAAGTGGTCTCAGGAGTGAAGTTGTCTCATCACCCTCTACAGGAATTCCTGAAGCCTCTGTGGGTGTCCAAGGCTAGTGTCAGCCCTAGACCTCAGGCTCTGCAGCACCCAGTCCATCTGGGGCCAGAACAGCCAAACCAACCTGGACATGTTTTGTGGTACTGGCTTTCTGCTTGTCTGCTGTGTGATGGCTCAGAGCTGGCTTAATGACACCCCCTCAAGACCTGAGCAGCAATTTTCATTCCTCTGCTACAAACTTTATCCACGTCTACCATTTACCACTAGCACTAGTGTGGGCACATATTTTTTCTCATTATTTATTGTTTCTATGCCCATAAACCATGACAGTGAAATAGAAATCAATAAAACAAACCAGATTTTAAAATAGTCGACTCAGAAAAACTTCTCTCTGCTGTAATTACAAATGCCAAATTTCATGACACCTTCTTTTTAATAACTGAGCCATAAACTTCTCAATAATGAGTCTTGTAATGGAAATGCTAAGCCTCTCTTTACTGCTTTGACGTGAACTTGCTGCTATAATCAGCTATTTTTATCAGTTAGTTGATTACACCTTAGAAAAATGACTGCTGGCAGCACAAGTCCTGTTTCATTAGAGACTCTCTTAAATACTCTAGTGTGGTAGTACAGCCAAGAAAGAAGGGTTGAAGAGAGAGAAAGAAATGTTTGAAGAAAGATGGGGGAGAAGGGAGAAGTGTAAAACTTAGAGAGAAATATGTGCAATGGGTGACAGTCTGCAGACTTGTCATTTCCAGCTCTCACCAACAATGAAAGGTGCTGGGTTGGTTTTGCTCTCTCTGCCAATGAGGCATTTTTGCCACCCTGGGAGTGTCAGCAGCTTCTGGGCTCCTCCTGGGCACCTGCCTCTCCAGACAGCCTTGAAGTCCTGAGCTCTGTGGATGGAAGTCTGCCACCACATTACTGGCATTGTAAGTTTTCATTCTTGTTCGGGAAAACTTGTGATTTCCTGGTCATTTTAAAGGGTTTTCTTCTTCCTGGTTTCCCTGAAGACTTCAACTGGCACATGTTCATCCACAATAGTGAGCCTGCAGATTCCTAAAGCTTTCTGTGACCCAGTTTGAGATACATGGCACATATTATATACCAATTTAAACCAGATAGTTTATTCCCTTACCTAAGTGAGTCACGAGTTTCTTTTACTGTTTTGTGTCCATGGTATGTTGAATTAATTCCTGCATTAATAACATCTAACTGGCTTCCAGCTCTATGCTCTAGAGAAGCAGAAGAGGACACAGGAAGAATAAGAGGAGCCTGTCTTTTCCTGAAAGATCTTTGAGAAATACAAGGCACAATGCAAACCAGGAATATTGTATCTGTTTTCTTGTCTTTAAAATACAAACCTAAAATTTTAAAAGCTTCATATTAAATTGCCATTGACAGCATTATCCTTGCAGGTGCACCTACATAATGAGTGTCCCAAGGATACAGTGGCATCTTCTCTATGTTGGTCAGAGGGAGCTGGGGACACATCTACAAAAATCCTGCATTTCAACGAGAACTTTCACTTAAGAACTCTGTTATTATTTTGCTCAACAGTGCAGAGATATGATAGAGGGAACCCATAAAACACTTACCATACACTGTATAACTAATTATTGAAATGTACAGACATAATCCTCTAACCTTGGAAAAAACTACAAGTATATGTAAATATAATTATGAAGGACACATGGTTGCAATATGATGACAGACAGTATTAAACATACAAAAGGAAGGACATTCAAAGAGGTTTTTTGCATGTGCAGAAATTGTAGTTTGTTTTCTCTGCTAGCTTCCCAGGCAGCATTGTGCATATGCAGTTAATCATGTCTGTGTTTATACAGCCATTCTGCAATTACATTCAAGTTTTCCTAATTCTTCCACATTTAAATGAGAACCATAAATCTGACCATTAGAGAAAGCCAAATGCTGTACTGTAAGGAGAGAAACCCCAAACCCCATGGATCTTATCTCAGTTACAAGATGAGGTGGCATTAATTACATGGCTTTATAACCCTAATCTCTCAAAAATACTTTTTAACCCTATTCCCCCAAACCTTCAGAATTTAGCCCATTTTCTGTTCAAACTGTTTAACAATTCCTAAAATCTTCTGTGATCCTGCACTGCTGCAGAACTTCCTCCTGACTTGGAGAGAGCCAAGATTAGACCCAAAGCAAACTCTGTCCTCAGCCTTTGCACACAGATTGCACTGCATTTCTTCCATTTCTTCCAGCCTTTGGGGACCAAAAGCCAGCAAAAGCCATACCCTTTACAGACAAGTCCTCTTGTCTTCCCAAAAGACTCCTTGTTCCACTTTCATAGTCCAAAGATATTGGGAAAGTAGAAAAGAACACTAGAGACAAGAAGTAGAAATTATATTACAATTTTAAGTATTCAATCTCTACTAATTTCCCTGTTCTAGGTCTCTAAATTCCCTTAGATAAGACTTCAAAAAATACCTCTTCTTGAAATATGTCGTCACACCTCCAACACTGTCAGAATGCATATTTGCATGTACTAATTTGGCATAGGTTTAAAAGCAAGAAAGAAAGAAAAAAAAAAGCCCTTTTCTTTCTTGTGAAAAAATAGAGTAAAATATCAATTATATAAGGAGATCTGTGCAAAAACGCTTTCAGCAAGATGCACATTGCAACTCTCAGCCAGGCAGCCCCATTAATATGAGTGAAGGTGAGCCATCTGTGAAGGTGAGGCATTGCCTCAGAGTTTCACAGTCAGTATGAGCATCACATCCTCAGCCACAAGGCAAGAATATCACAGGTGTATTCCAGGGCAAGAGCACTGGAGCATAGAATAGAATAGAATAGCATCGTTTTTAAATTAAGCTTTTTGTGGTTACAAAACAATTATAAGAGTTTTCAGAAAACTGCCCTGTTTTATTAAGTAGAAAAAGTCTCCTCCACAATGTTGTGCAACAGCAATTCCCGCAAGGGACTGAAGTATAACCACTATCTTTTCCCCTTTTTTTTTCTTTTTTTTTGGGTGGCTTTAATTTGCTTGTTCTTTATGTTCATTGGCAGCCCTGCTAAAATGTATCTTTGCAACCTATTGTCTTAGGTAAGATTATATCAACAGCTCCAGAAGGACCACTTTTAAAAATAAATTCTGCTTTCCCTTATCATTGACAGGAATCACATTTACATATTCTCCTGGTGGAACTGATAATGCACCAGATGATTAATGTGCCTCGATGTGGTGATACCTGTAGACTGTTTGATCAATGTCTTGCAAAGAAAGTGTCTTTCATTCAGTGTGCTCAGAGTCCAAAAACGCCCTGTGATTAATGTAACTAAATGTTTGGGGTCAGCTGAAGCTCCAGTTCTTGTTCCTGATTCAATATCAAACCAAAGATAGGTCACAGGAGAGTGGATTAGTCATGTGAAGAAAAAGTCTGACTATGCAACTTCAAACCATGTCCTTAAGAAAACCTAAAGAGTTCTAGTAATTTTTAGTTACCACTACAGTTACCTGCACCATTTTTCTACCTCACTTTTAAACAAAACAGCCCAACATGGTAAGCCTTTTAATGCCTGGACATTCTCACTATAAGAATAAGTGGGTTTGATTCGGTCCTTTGCATTGAAGTTTGGATTTATTCAGATTTATTTATTACAGTTAGCAAACCATGAAAATCCAGGTCTCTGAAGTTATTCCCCAAAGAGAGCACTTCATACAGTTGGAAGATAGCAAAATGTCTAATGAATACTAGACCTTTTCTTGGTTTTATTTGATTATCTGGGGTAACACTGACTATTTTTGCTTGATCTTATATCACCTGTTTGGTGTCTTGTTAAAAATAGATGTGAGATATAGGAAATACAGGCACCTGCCAAGGGATGACTTTCACTTCCACTCATATTTACTCTCTTCCTTGAATCTGAAGGAGGTATAAAAGTCATTCATCCAGTGAGTGGAAATTCCACCTTCCCAGCTCTTTTTCCACATTTGTCTCATTTCAAACACATTCCTGACCAGGAGGAAAGCAAGCAGGCTAAGGAAAGAGCTCAGATGCACACTCTCAGCTAGCTCTGTCCACTGTGAACTTGGCTGCCTTAGACTGTCTCTATAGTCATAGAAAGTCCTTGAAATTAAGTGAAGATAAATCCAGGCCAAAATATGACATGCTGGGACCAGATAAAGGCATTTTGTAGGACATACAGAAATTGGAGGTGGAATTCAGGAGAATAAAGGTGATGTGTAACTCCCTTAGTCCCATGAGCTGCTGCACTGCACCTCCCTGTCCTCTGCTCAGCCCTGGCTTCACACACCACAGCAACAATGCCTTGTCAATATACAGGACTTATCCTGGACTCTATCCAGACCCACTAATGCAGAAACCTCCTCCTATGCCATGCTGCCTCTTATGCTATTGAGTTGCTTCTCTTGTAGCCAAGGCTTCACAAGGTCAGGTGGCATCATCTTATATGCAACATCTGCCAAAGAGAAAGGCAGTGAGAACCACCTGAAAACTGCTGGTTTCCAATGTAGTCAATCTCATAGACCACAATGATCTCAAGAATCAGGCAATAAAAGAGCAGCTAAGAAAATACATTACTGATGAATTTTCACTCTTCTCCTTATGTCCTCACAACTGACTAAGGCACCATTAAATACATAGCCTGGACCTTAAATTCCCATGTTGCAAATGAGCATCTTTGGCAGCAAAGCCCAGTTTGTGCCCGGCTGATGAGGGCTCCAGCCACTGACTCCTCTGATCAGCCAACACCTGCACACTTTGCATAAAGGAAGATGACAAACCTCATACTAAGTTTACACTCATGAAACATAATCAGCTTCAGCAGCTTCATTTTTTACTTTCCTTAAGGCAAACAAAAGTTTCTGGGCCATGTCCTCAACTGCAGTGGTGCACAGGACATTAATTACCCTCTTTCCAATGCTTTCCTTAAACACAGCTTAATTCAGTGCTTCACAACTGCACTGTGGCCTTACAGCATCACAGCTGATGAGAGCTTTCAACTTTAAGAAACTATAGGAGGCTCTGAGATTGTATTTACTGTTCAAGGAAAACTCAAGACTAATAAAACGTATCGTAAATACTAATATAGCTGCAAAAGTTAATTAATGAAAAATAACTATTATGAAAAGTGTTATCAATAATTTTAGGAATAACATACATGCATAATGAATGGATTTTGCCCAGGGGTAATAGCTTGCATCTTGGCCTGATTTAGTATGGAGAAACTGCATCATAATGAAAGGCAGAATTATCACATAGTATAACTGCTAGCTTTATCACTGCTTGGTAGGATCCTAAAACTGTCATCAAAATGTTAAAATTACACTCACTTAAATGATCTCTATAATACAAAACTATGTGCATGTGGATTTATTGCCCTCACAATAATGTGAACAACTTCACCATCACTGATTTGTAAAATGCTAATTATTCTGCTATAAAGATATACATCAAAATAAAACAAGATGGCACTTTTAAAGAGGGTAGGCTTGAGGCAGGAATTGTACCAAATATGCTCTCTTGATTTTAAATATGGATGAAATTATTAGTCATTTGAAAGGTTTGTGGTTTCCTGTTTAATTTTTTGGGTAACTTTGTAAGTGACATTGACTCGGGCAACTAAAACATAAAGGATTTTTCATTTTTTGGGAAATATATTTGATCTGTTTTTTTCAATGCCAGAATAAGAAGTTAAAAGTGACTTCCTTGCTTTGGGAAGAAGTTCAAGTTATAAAGTGCAATCAATCCCTGAGAAATGACCTGAACGTCATGTTTATGTCTCTTAAGGAACAAATTCTGTCTGCACATACCCAAATCCAATGGAATAATAAAATGGAGTTACTTTATAACAGAATAAATGTATTGGGAAAATAAGTATATGTTATTTACACACTTTTATATTTAAATTTTGTGTAGACAATATATACTTAGCACAAACCATTACATCTCTAACATGGTTTTGCTGCTATGTTAGAGATTTTATTGCATCTCACCAGTATACCTGCTTTTCATCCTCAAATATCATTTAATTGCATAAGAGTCTTATTAATACACAATATAACAATGTTTTAAATTATATGGGCTCATAATGGATTACACAAAATATGAACAGTGTTGTTCATCAAAACCTTAGCTTCACACCTACCAATATTATTTAATTAAAACTATTTGTTAGAAGGAATAGATTTAATCTAGCCTTACCTCTAGAGAGACTTTGATGCAGCCTTTAAGGTCCTCATTCTACAAGGATGCTTCTATCCTTCCAGACTTCATTTCAAGATCTTAGGTTTTTAAGATTTTCACATTCATAACTCTGCAAACAAACATTTGCAGATACGAAGGCCTGATCAGAAATCCTAGCTCATCCACTAAGTGTCTTCCTCAATCTTATGAATTAACAAATTTATCTAAGTAACTTTGCAACATTGATGAACCTATAATGCCTTGTATAGTTCTGGGAAACTGAGGAAGGAGACACAAGTATGCGTGGAGTGTTCTTGTTCAGTAGCAACAAAATAATAATAAAATTAAAGTAACAGTCAACAGTGGCATTCAAACAGTACCTAATTCAGTAAAATCCTGGAGAAAAAGTTAATCTGACAGAATATTACTCTTTATTGCCATTATGATAATAGCTTTGTGGAATCCTTAGGATTCCTGTACAAAGTTCTCTAGTTTTTTTCATTAACTTGAAGGGATTTTTGCCTCTCTGCCTTACTTCCTTTAGGACTAGGGCTATTGTGAATCCATGAATAGGTTATAAACCACTCCTCAACTCCATCCTAGGCCAAGTAGGATTTACCTAATATTCTTTAATAAGACACATTTCAGTTCCAAAATTAACTTGGTTTTGTTGCAATTCATTAGAAATGGTATCCTTTTTCACCAAATGCTCAGTTCTATAAAATCCAACTACATTTCTCTTAAAAGAAAAGCATCTCTGCTGTATTCATCTCAGGCAAATTAGTTTCTTCAAAAGCACATGAGCTTATTGGGAGGAACACTTGGAAATGATTGCTAAAGAGGAAGGTTGCATGGGGTACATCTTCTAAGACATTGAAGAATGGAAGCAAATGGGAGTGAATGAACAAATTAATGATTAAAGAAGATTTTTTTTTTTTTATTTATCCTGGAAGCTCTGTCCAGCTTGGCCTCCCAGGTTCGAGTAATCTTTCACTGTCAACATAAGCCACGAGATTGATTCAATTAAGATTAGCGGCACTAGAGAAAAAAAGTAGCGTGGTTTACTTTTGATTAGTATTGTCTTTCCTCCCATCTCACAGTGGCTGTGACCCTTACAACCAAGATAGTTTAAATATATTAGATGATGAAAGTAAATCATTTGTCCAGTATGAATAAGCACAAGAGGAAACAAGCTTAATCACCACTTATATTTTAGATGCTTTTACATCTTTGCAAGGATTCCCTTTTCTATTTCACATATTGGATTTAATTGACTTACGATTAACTCTTACACATATCTAAAACAGGAGCAATGGTGTAGAGCTGGAAAAAAAGGGCAGGGTACTGAATACAGTTTACTGCATGAAGTAGTGTAATTCCCAATATAATTACCTTTGAAGGTGGATTAGTTTCTATCCCTCTTGCATCTGAAGTGCTTTAAGAGTATATAAAGGACACTTAGTTCCCATATCACACATTAGCAGGTAGATTACATTTGAAAATTAGCTGGAGACTCAGGGTGTTCATCTCCCTGCTGTCACTAGTATGGCCTACATTTTCTGCTGGTACAAATGGGATAAACTGTCTTGAAAACAATTGAACCACACATACTTACAGTAGATGAGAATTTGACTGAAAGTCTGGGGTTTATTTTTGTTTTTTTCCCCTTACATCAGAATGAAGAAGGAAGCGAATTCCCATATTATCCATTCTAGAGAAAAACGTTATGGCATTTTTTCTATTTTTCAAAGTCTCCTAGGACACAGAAAGATGAAATAACTTAAATAAGGTATCCTAGGCTTCATGGTAACACAGATAATAATAGGTAAAGGAGCACCATTTGCTACTGCAGTTATGTTTCTGTAACTGTATAAAAAGGTTTTATTCAGTTCAACAAAACAGACCATAGCTCTAGTGCACAGTGTAAATACACGTGTTGCCTTTATGTTTCTGGAGCTATAAATTCAAGGTTAACTAATACATCTATTTTAATTGCAAACAGAAAGAACAAAATCTCACCTTTAAGTGTTAGAACACAAAAACTGCAGGCCAATGTTAGCCAACAGCAGCTTTTAGAAACATCATCTTGGTCAGCCAAGGGCTGATTCTGACACAGAGATGAAGATTCTTCTGATTAATGTTGACTTCAATTCATGGCACAAAGTTGTAAAAGGTACTTATTAGTACTCACCGTGTTTGATAGAGACATAAATAAATCACAAATATTTTTTCCTGAGATACGTGAGTTGGGATCCTTGTCTGGATCCATGTTAAACAATACTGGTTGAGGGTTGATGGGTAAAGGACACCAACATAGCCTTTTATCTTTGCCCCAAATTCATATTCCAAACCAGTCTCGGCATTGAGTGTAATGAAATCAGAAGTCTCAGTTCAGTCCCTAGTGGCATTAGTTCACATTATAAAATCATTACACATCATTTGACAATGTTGTGCACTGTTAGCATAGAGAAGAACTTGTTCTGTGTCTCTGGGGGAGACGGTCCCCACAGAAAAGATCAGGTTTGTGTGTGATGAGGAGGTGCAGGGGGGAGTGCAGCTGGCTGGTTGATAATGAGCACTTTGATGTTTAGCGTTTTTACTCCCTTAACACTCATCAAGACCAATATTTGTCAGAATACAAAGAGGGGAAAAAAGTCAAATTGTTGTTTTCTAAAAGGGCAACTGAGTAACATTTACCTAGTACAAGTTTAAAGAGAAATTCAGATGTTGGGAAATACACAGAATGTATTAAATCAGCTTTGTCTATTACTATTCAAAACATCTTTGACTATTGCTAGGCTGGAACTTCAATGTAAAACATGGATGTTTTCCTATTTCCTTTATTTTTTCCCCTTTTAAAGGCAGATTTACAGCACTACATCTGATCTCATACACTTGTCACCATGATATTCTCCAAAGGCCCTGAAGATAATGGATCTTTCCAAGCAAAAGAATGAGTATTTGCAGACTGGGTGTCTAACTCTGCATCTGTGGGGACTGGAAAGCTCAGGCACAGCCTGCCTCAGCTCACAGTCTCCCCAGCACACAGTGGGCTGTTTATAGCCTGCTTTCACAGCTTGCAGCAGTACATCTTTAATTACTGGGAAAGAATCCTATCTTTAATTGTGGTTGAAAAAATAAGTCTCTTTGCAGGCCACGTAACAGGCTCTTTCTCAAGTGGGTTGAGCCACAATTGTAATTGGAATATAAAGAAGCAAGGACAAATAACTAAGCAGTTAATTAACTCTGCAGTTTTAGTTAAATGCTACATTGTCTTTTCAGTCATGGAAACATCACCATTCCCAAGAGCATGGGTGAAACTATCTGCACAGCTGCTGGAAAACCCAGTCACCAGGGGTCACCTAGGGCATTGTATCTCCAAAGGCTAATGAGGATGGTAAAGTCAGGTAAAGCTGGCTGGAAGCCATCATTTTATTCCAGCACAAGAACTTCCTCATGCTGGGCCTATAACAACTTGATGCAAGTCAAGACCAGAGAGCTGTCCTGTCTGAGCCACATGTCCTACCTGTGCCCCCTGCTCCTCCAGTGGGATGAAATAGACCAGGGGAGACTGGACAAGAGCACAGGAGCCCAACTTAACGGGTCCAGCCACAGCAGAAACAGTGCCTAAGAATGTACTAAACAGCCTTTGCTCTGGCCTACCTTAAACATTACAGCAATTGAAGTGATTTACAGTGGACTGAAAAGCCTGTCATGTCCCTTGACAGAAAACTTAGGGTTGAAAACATCTGAGTCTGATTAGCAGCCATCAGCCTAGGGCCCACAAAAGCCATGGCTCAGGCCTAGAACACCATTAACATCTGGGTTTGGAGGCAATTTCACCAAGCAAGTTGCACTTCCTTCCGCGTCAGCCAGTTCTTGAGTTCTTTGATTTGGGTTTCTGCCTCATTTTCATAACTTCTCTGAAATTAATACACCACGGTTTGTTTTTATTTCTAAGACTAATGTTCTGATACAGTCTCAGTATCCCGACTGTTTTAAACAGAGCAACCTTGCTCATGCTTACCCTGATACAATAAAATCAGGAGACCTGACAATACTAAACACACTTTAGGTAACTATAAGCAGGTTTATCTACTGTTCAACTCAGTGTAAATATTTTCAAAACAAAAATTAAGGAATAAATGACTGTTCCAATTGTTCCAGGTCCTTTCTGCTTTAAATTGCTTCTCCAGCAGCTGTAGTCTGGGGGTGGGGGGGACAACGGGTCTTGCAGATATCTGGCTTCATTCACCATTCACTCTTAAATGGTGTAACAGTTTTATGGCCTTTCCTTAATGATCACCCATTGTGTAATGGATTGCCAATCAAGGATCACTTAATGACAAAACAGAATAATTTAACCCCTATTCAAATGACAATGCCCAGAATTGCCCACGTAAATGTCTTTACACCACAGAAAGTTTTTCAGCTGAATGAGGTAAATAACATTAACAAGCTATTATCCTCTAGCTCTTCCTCGCCACTTACAAAAGACCGACCTTTGAACTTTGAACTTTTTCTTTGACTGATCGCCACCATTATAACATTTGTGTTAGTCATTTAAAACTGCAGGTGTAGCCACTTTCAATACCTAATAAAACGTGTAGGCTTCAAGGGAGGAGAAACTCGGGGCTCACAGGAACAAAACGGAATTAGCAATGGCATTTCAAAAGGAATGATGTCCAGTGGTTCTCCCGCAGCAAAGAGGGCCCTGCCCCAGTGCTGCCCATGGCAGCAGCTGCCCAGGAGCTCTGCTCTTTGTGGTGATGCCTCTCACCCACCGTCTCCTTCTGGGGCCAATCTGGGAAACGCCACTTGGGTTGCTAAATCACACCGATAGTCTTCAAAAAATAGTTATCGCTGCACTGCTGAATACACGGCCAAGGGACGAGTGTGTGGTGAGCACTGCCAGCCTCCAGACAGGGAAAGTTGGTGGTATCGCCTTTTTTAGGTGACTGATCGTAAGCTTATGAAAATACGAAACATCGTGAACATGATGCCAAGAGATAAGAACTGCTGGGCAGGAGGTCTATAAATACTTGCTCTTTCAGTGGAATAGACTCAGGAAGAGAAAGGAGGTATTTCCAAAGCGGATACAACTCCTAAGAATCTACAGTAGGCCAGTGGACGTCCTAGGAGCTCTACAGAAACTAAAATTAGTGAATACCTTGCTTACTTTAAACCACAGCCTGGGGTTTAGCAAACTGACACAGTATAGGAGGCACCTGCACTGCACCTCATTCCATCTTTGGTTTGGAAGTGAATGAAAATACACCTTGCAGACCAAAAGTTACACAAAGTTCCTGGACAGCAAGGCAAGCACCTTACTCCTTTGATGTGATCTTTACACTTTTTAAAAAACTGATTGAAGATGAGTGCAAAAATAGGTAGGTGTTCACTGTTTTTCACCAAAAGTGAATTTAAATGGCAAATCAGTACAACACAACCACTTATTGGAACCAGATTTTAAATTTGTACAGTATTTATAAGTCTTGCCTTACAAGAACAGGCACAATATAATTTGATTTATTTAGACAGTCTGAAATAAGTCACCTATGTTCCAGATAAAAGTTTCAACATTATGATCAATTCTGTGAGAAAAATAAGCACAAAGTATTTGTCTAGTAATAAATTTAAAGACATTTGAACATGGTCATGGATATATTTCAATTACAGAAATAAGGAACTTGATCAAATAACGTGTTCACTTTGAACCATTCATGCAGTTTGATTTAAATAATTGAAATACTAACTTTATTAATATTTTGAGTTGAAAATAATATCAAATTATGTAATATTTTAGAAAATTAGTATATAACAGGAGCTAATCTAATATAAGAAAAAAAAATGTAAATTAAAGCAAATGTTAAGAATGACTACTTGATTCCCACCATTATCTAGGGGAATTTAGGAATTCTAAACATATACTGTTTTGAGGTTTTTTTGCCATCTTTTGTACTGATGCCTCACAAAACCAGGCTTAACCCCATGAAAAAAGACTTATAAATTTTCTCTCTTGAGTAGCTCTTATAGTCACACTATGTTTTGTAATATATAAATATTACCAAAAAAGCCCCAAACAAACCAGGAAAAAACACAAGGAACAAAACAAGTCTTCATACCCAATCACCAACCAGATAAATCCTAGAAACCTGGTCATAGGGCCTTATGCCAAAGAGCTAGAGATGGAGTTCCTGGTTTGGTACACAAATACTCAGAAATTCAAATTAAACCATCTCTCTAATACCAGATTGATCCAAATGGGGACCAGCAGACCTGCCCATTTCAGTCACTGCTTTAAACAAGTCAGGAGTGTCCAAAAGTATTTGGATCCTCAGCAGGTTAGCTGAATGACATAGCCCTTATCGTGAAAGAAGACACAAATCCACCTCCATGGTAAACACATTTCTGGCAAGTTCAGTAAAGACGGGAAAGGAAGAAGGAAAGATTTTTTTTCTGAGGAGAAGCTGGATGTGTGTTCCTAGGCATGTCCCTGTCTCTGTTCTTGCTCTGCAAGGAGAAAATATTGCAGCATTAGAGCTACTGGGACAGCTGGACCAGAAAGAGCTTCCACCAGTTCCAGTTGCACAGGAATTCCCCAGTTGCAATCCAGTTAGCAAAATTGGACCTAACTAATAAAGTTCATACTTTGATGAAGAGAATGGGAACAAAAGCTGCAGCACAATTCCAGTCTTGACTGATTCAAGACCAGGCACTTCCAGCCATTTCTGATGTCCACCTCCAGCAGGGAATGGAATCCCACTGCCACTGTTTTCTTCACAATTTTCATTAACATTCTTGTGTTTAACGTAAAACACACCCACACACTGCACCAAAAATAATTACATGCCACACAGAAAAGGTTAGGGATGCTTCAAATAATTGCCTACAATGTCCCTGACATGACCAGCAAAGAGCTGGAGGGAGAACAAAGGAAGTTTATAAAGAAATCCACAGATATTCTAGAGGCTGCCATCACTTCAGTTTTGGAATAGGTATGTTGGACACACCAATATACGGAGCTTGTACATCAAAGTACTTTCTTTGAGGCCAAAGAATCAAAAGAGAAGTTCAGGGAAATACCAAATATTCAAAATCACTGAAAGCCCCCAACTTTGCTGTGAGATGGGCACAAACCACATTTCTAGTAGGGCTCTCTCTACTTCCCCAGAGCCCCAGTTACAGGTTACTTGAAGTGCCTGGTGTCAGGCACAGCCCCTGACCCGTGTGATGCTCCCGCTTGCTGGGGGTGAAGGCACACACATATCACCGCACAGGGATCTGACACGCTCTTATCTCGGGCCTTTTGCTCTTGACATTTGTCACCGCTTCAAAACTTATTATAGCCACCATCTCCGCTTAAATTTACAGATACGTTTTAATTAATGGGCGAAAATGTGTTTATCTCCTCCGAGCAGTGCCTGGCTTCCAAGCGTTTGTTATCTCCGGTGTGAAATTTGGGCTGACAAGAATCAGCGCTTCCCACGCCGCGCTCGGCTCGGGCGGCCGGGCAGGGCCTCCCCCAGCCCTGCTCACACGAGTGTGCCGAGCACATCTGCCTGGCCTCTGCCAGCTGGGGCCGTGCGACCCATCCAGCGCCACACAGACAAATTAACGCCAAAGAGTTTAATTATGAGTAAACCGTGCCGCATTACGGGGCGGTAAACAGCAGTAGGCACTGTGCAATTGCAGCTTTCCATCACAGATGTGGCCGCTCCGGTGCTCTCACCAAGGAGCTCTCCCCGTCTGTGCCACCGAAGCGGCTGTGGCTCATTTGCAGCCACTGCCAGGGGACAGAAACGCTGCCCTTCGCCCATCTCACACACCCAGCGGGGCAAACAACGGGGACAGACAGCAGAGACAGCGTGCTAAACCCCTCTCCTATTTTCCTTAAGTAATAACATGTTTCTTTCTTTAAAACTGCCAGCTGACTAAATATCTGTGTCACGCTATCAAAAACACATAGGCCTGGGAAGCCTGGGTACAGATGGTTTGGGAACATGGAGTTGGTAGACGTGAATATTTGCCCAAATTCTGAGTGCCCTTGAACCAATTGTTTCAGTTTATTGGAGGCAAACCTGAGGAGCTGGAGCAGTTTCTGCCAAGGCTGCTGTGACTTAGTTTCCTTCTTCAGGAAATGGGAAGAGTTCTGAGACTCTGGGAGACTGTGGGGATTATCTTCAGATCCTGTGAAATGGTAACATACATCAGCTGAATCAAGTTATGAGGGAAGATTCCGAATTCTTGTTCATCATTTTGCTTCTTTCTTTTGCCTTCACTCCTATTCTCATTGCTTATTGATTTTTGTTTCCAGCTGACATACGAGCGACAGCCTACATTAAGACAACAGCAGCTGAAGCATCAGGAACGTCAGCATCACTATATACCATTTAAGAAATCTGCTGTTTGATGATGCACATTTACCACTCCAAGTGCCTTAGGGAAATACAACCACTTCTGAAGGGAGACTTCTACTAGGTGGGTGGGCTTCAAAAAAGCACTGCTCTGCATGATGTCCAGTAGGAGAATCCCTTTCAAAACCAGTGAGATGGACGAGCTGTCATCAACCCACTTCATTCCTTGCTTTGCAGGACACATAAAATGGGCAAAGGACAGTTCTGGTTTGTTCAACACACAATAAAAATGCACAAAAGGTGATTGACATAGAGAAACTGCAAGCGTGGTAAACTAAACATATGCTTCTGGAAGCACTGATCTACTAGAATAACTCGGGCGTGTGTATCCTCTAGCTGCTGAAAGACTAACCACTACTTTAAAACAATTGAAATCCCTGTATATTGTGAGTATAAGCTCTTAATTAATTTGCCATATTACATGTATCAACAGCTAGACAGAAATGGAGCTTAACAGCAATTTATCTTCAGTCATGTTTTGAAGCCAACACAAATATTTCTACATTTCACCCTGCTTTTGACTCACTATGTAAGTAGAATCAAAAGGGCCCAAACCATTGCTGACATTAATGTCATAAAAGGTGTAACCTGGCTTAAATCAGTGCCATTGGCTCTTCTTGTGCCAGCAATGAACTGGGATCTCTGCCTTCACTCGTGACACTGCAGTTAAGAGAATTTGATGTAATGAATAATTATGAACAAACTCACAAGATTCTCACCCTCTCATGAAGTGTCACAGGCAACAGGTTTGCATGGTCCCAAGGCTGCCTTTTGATTGCTAGGCAGAGATATTCTCCCTCATCTCTTAAGGAAAATCAACTGTGCTCTCCCACCAAACACCCATGCAGTGTACAAACCCTGTACAGAGGTTTCCACTGAGGTTCTCCCACTTCTTCTGAACCCACAGTGGAGCAGGAGCCTCTGCTCTGGGCTGACAGCAGCTCCTTCCCATCAGGCAACCCACTGAGGGAGCACATCTCCAGCTGGGATTCTCCATGCATGGGACACACTCATTAAAGCTACTAGAGGTGCAATGGAACAGAAAAGATTAAACAGCAAAACAAAAACAAGAACAAACTACTATACCACAACCTTCACACACACATAAAAATTACCAAAAAACCACCAAAAAACAACAAAATGAAGAAAAAAAAACCTTTAAAAATAAAAGGAGGAACATGTGCAGCCATAAAGGATTCCCCTGCTTGTTCTGTCCAGGCTTTTCTGTTGTGATTTTCACCAAGAACTTTACCAGGGTTTTGTGCTGATGAAACAAGCACCACATACTTTGACTTGCCATTGCACTGGCACTATTCCACCAGGGCTCTTTGGCTAGACTTGACTTGAGCAGGTAAATGAGGAATTTCCTCTAGGTTTTGCCATTCAGCTCCATACAAATATGGCAACTTCAAAATCCAGATGATCAAACCTGAGGAATAGTTACAGAAGGGCAACTGTCTTCAACAGACTCAAGTGAAAGGAGATAGCTGAGATACCTTGCTGAGACAGCCAGCCCATATTTGTGTTCTCCAGTTTATTCAGTCTTCCTCTGGTTATTTCATTAGGTCTTTCTTAATGAGTGTAATCCCACAACTCCCCTAGCATGCACACTACACAGCCTGTCCCTAGAAATTTACTCCCTCTGCCTTTTATAAAGCTCCCTGACAAGCAGACTGCTCCACACTGTACACACATATCCATGTAACTAACACAATTTGCCAATTTGCCAAAGGGTAAAAAACTCTAAGCTCCCTTTATTTGTCTTGCTGCTGAGTGATCTCAGCCCCAGTGACTAAGAGTCAAGCAGCGAGCTGTGAGGAGATGCCATGCTGCAGCTATACTCACCTCAGCTGCAAGCAGCAGAGCTGCCATCTTCCTAATCAGCTTTAATTTAGCTGTCTCACAGCTTCATAAGTAAATAAAGACTTACTTAGTGTCAGAAATATCAGTATTTAACCGTAGAGTTAAAAAAGTATGGTAATTAAAAGAGTGCCACAAGTCACAGCTCTGTGCAATCCTAACAGATTGTAGGGTTTGCCTTTTTGAACCTCTCAGCACGTTTAGAAACTTGAGTAAAACAACAAAAGGTGTTAATAGCTTTAAGGGGAGCATCATGCTGATAGATTACCCATTACGGTTACCCACTCACAGAGAAATGGCAAATAGGTTTGATCAATTCGATTTTAATGCAAAGTGGAACTTGAAAAAAACAGCAATGAGCAAAGAGAAGACCTTTTGTTGCTAATGTGTCTGAAAAAAAGGACTTAATTGAGGTCATAATAATATTAGCAGTTATTCACCATCAATAATTCAGCCTTATTTATTACTACATGGTAAAGTTCTGTCAAACAGGAATCGTTCAGGCTTTGTTATACATGTTAACATGAAGCTAGCTGTTGGATGATTGGTATATATTTCACCAGCTGCTCAAAACTGCGGGATAGCAAGAACTAATGATATTCTTTCTTGGTCCTTGCATTACACAATAGTTAATTTGCTGCATGCGGAAATATACGTTACAAATATAATAGTCCCACATAAAGTATGCATAATAAAAAAAGCATTATATCTGAAACAGTGACTGACTAATCTTGCCTGAGCTATCTGTCATATGGAAAACAATTTCAATTCCTGCATGATTTAGTACTCCTACAGCAGGAGAAACATAAATTCTGCCTTTTCACACAGTTCTAGTCACCTGTGATTAGTTATCTTTAAAAAATCTAAACGAACGTATAATTGTACAATTATAGATGCAAACTTCAGTGTTAAAATTTAAAATGTATTAGTCTCGTAAAATGGCTCATTAATCTCTGGGTCTTAAAGGACATACTTGTCCAGTAATGAGCCAAATGCAGGAAATATGTGTGTGATGGTGGAATTTTACCTCATAAGTTTGGGGTTTTTTTGTTTGGTTTGGTTTTTTTAACCTTAGAATAATTTTATTCCTACAAAATCTGTTTACCAAACACAAAGAAGTTGTCAGTGACAAAGTCAGTTGCAGTTCTCTGGTCATTAACTATGGAAATAAGCTGTTTTGAAGAGATTAGTTTTTCCTTATACACGATATTCATGGATTTATAACAGCTATATAATTACTGACTGGAACTGCAACCAGAAAGGTTGGGCAGGAATATTGATCTTTCTGTGTCTGCTAATGACCACTTCTCCGCTGCGGTGATGGAAGGAAGCCTTCTAGTAGATTTTTACCATCTTCCTTAAAGAGGAAAAAAAATAAAAAAATGAAAAATAGAGGGGCACCTGTGCAAACCAAAGCGTATCCCACTTAGAGACGGTCCGGCAGCGCTTGGTGCGGACATTCGGGAGCCCCAAGGCAGGGGCGGAGCGGGGCAGCGCCGGGGTGATGGATGGGGATGGGGATGCAGTTCCCGAGCCGGAGGAGCCGGCAGCCCCTCCGGGAGCTAATCCACTTGGCAGCGCTGAGATGGCTCCTTGAAGGAGCTAAAGTAGACTGACACAATGGCCTGCGAGGCATTAAAATGTAGGAATTAAAAACTGTTAAATTGCACAGAGGGATTCTTAACCTCAGCCCTTTGGCAACACAGTGATGTTTCTTCCCTTTTCTTCTCCCTCGCCTCTTCTTGAAAGTGATTTGCTTTTTTTTTTTTTTTTTTTTTTTCCAAATGCCTCATCAGACCACACTAATTCTGAATGCCAGTTCCCTGCCGTACACAAACCGTGTTAATGAAGGGAACAAAGCACCTGAAAAAGTGCCTCGGAAAATACCTTGTCTTCTCCTGGCTGCTCCTGCCCTTCTCCCTACCCTATTCCACAGTCGTCATCACTTAAAAGCACATCTGGATTCGTAGATCCTTTTGGTCTCGCAAATGTAAGATCTCCAGACAAGCCCTCCTCTGTAATTGGGGCTGTGCAGATTCCCTGCACCATTTGAATGAGAAAGGTGAGGCTCTCCGTTGTTTAAATCGACAAGCAAATGTTCAAAACTATTTTAAACTGGGGACAATTATTGTTTGCCCTGGAGCTTAAATGGATATGGGCTTTTAAATTTTTTTTCTTTTTTTTTTCCTTTTGTTTTCTCTGAAACACAAGTTATCCTCAGGCTCAGAAACTGACATGTGGTTCCTGACAATAATAGGGTATCACTCAGCCACTTTGTAGAGAGCTGCCAAAAGAGACGACTCTTCTCGCCTAGCTGGTGGGTTGGTCTGGGGTTTTTGTTGTTTTTAAACAGCGTGACATTTTAAAAGTTATTAGAGCATTAATGCTGCTTTTTAATGAATAAAGCTTTATAAAACTACTGATATGGAATTAACATAAGTTTACCTCTGAATGCAAGTCTCTTTTTTCTATTTTACTATCCATTACTTCATTAAATCAACACTGGAAAAGACTAGCCTTGCCAAATTTCTCACTGCACATTCCACTATTTGCCCATGACAGTATTTGAATGTGCTTATTATTTCTAGTAAAGCCCTTATCATTTTCACTGTGAAATTTAAATCACCCTGATCCAACTCTTCTTAGCTAAAGTCAGCTTTATCAACCACAAGAGATGTGGGATTTTAAAAAGATCTGAGTAAATTCACATTGTTTGGATAAACTCATTCAGGGGGTTCAGCAAATGAAAGCTGAAATAGATATGTATTCCAAGGAGGTTATGGACTGCTCAAAAACAAAGAAGTTAAAGCATAATTAAAAAAGGGAAAAAAAGTTAATACCATCAGTATCTTTTTAATGAGGGCATTCACAGACCAGATTTTGAATTGGTATTTCTGTGCTTCCACAATAATTCAAGTGAAAAGCAAGAAAAAAAAAAAAAAAAAAGAAAAAAGAAAAACAACCAAAACATTAAACTGTTTACAGCAAGATATTTTTTTTTTCTACAATCCACTGTGCTATGTTATCTGGTCAGTGTTGTGCTATCAAAAAATGTTAAGGGCTGCATTTATGCATTATCCCACAATTTAAGTAACTGTGTATCATGTATATTTAAAACCATCTCTCTGTAGTTTTAATTATCTCAGTCTGCAGGGAAAAAACGCAGCTCCCATGCCTGAGACCGAAATGAAAGTGCTGCACGCTGACAGCTAAGATGTCTGTCCTAGCTTGTTGAGATTTCCTGTAAAATTTGCATTGAAAAGGCAGCTTTAAATATACTTAAAATAAAAAGAGCATTTGCATCTAATTTGCTACACTTGCAGTATTAAAGTTTTATCTGAATAAAGACATGTCAAATGGATTTATATAGTTAAGCTGATAGCTTTTAAAGTCAACACAGTAACATCAGCTAAATTCAACAAAGTAATGGCAGCAGCTAATGGCATTTATTAGTTTATCATCATTTACTTAAAAACCATAACAGAGATCATTTTATTTTCACATTACTGTTTGTGATTCTTTGACTCAGTTTGTATTGATTCCACAAATTATGGCAGAAACTGACATTTATCTAACAGAGTTTTCCAAGCTATAAATGTTGGCTTTAGTGGGAAGCAATTGAACACTTGCCACACAATGGTTTGAGCTATGCTAGGAACAACCATCTTCAAATAAACACATTTGGCAACCATTTTAAAATGCGATTGTTGCTTGTCTGATAATGACAGAAGGGTTTTTGTTACTGATAAGGCTCTTATTACAAACCACTGCCTATGTAATCTACAGCCTGATCACACAAAGTGCTCAGCACACTCACCCAACCCAGCAAAGAGCTGCAGCATTAAGCTTTGTTTTGAAGATATGCATAATAGCAAGCAAGACTTTTTACAGTACTTCTCTTCTGCAGACCTCAAAGAACTTCACAAAAGAGATCATTGCTGTTTACACAGGAGGAAACTGAGGCTGAGAGAACCCAAATCAAACCCAGTGCTGCAGTGGGACTTGATGCTGTGAGTCCCAGTTTAGTATTCTGAACACTAGGTTTTACTGCCACCTTACCCTCCTGCTGACTTCAGAGTGCCCAGACTTCACTTGCCCAGACTTCAGTGGAGCCACCTGCCAAAAGTAGATGCCTATGATAAAGATTGTTGAAGGGTCCAGAATGTTACAGAACAGTTTTTAGACTCTAAATCCATGGTAAAAACCAGGAAATTTTTATGCATTGTACTCTCAAATTTGCTATAGTTGCCTTTTTACCCCTCTTTTCGGCAATAATTGATGAAGCCTAAAAATTTACCATGAAATGTTCGGCAATATTTTATTGCCACCATAAAAACCAGACACACACATATCTTGGTTTGTAAATATTATGGGCGCGGACACCTACCTGCTGTTAACACTCAGTTTTACAACTGCATTTCAAAATGACATCAACAGTTTTCAATCATGAGGTCTACTCTCCTCCCTAGTGACATCTATGCTTGTTCTTCAGTGGAAGAAAAAAATCCAGCTGAGCTGGAGATAGGGTTTATTTTCAGAACTATCCATGGAGGTCAACATTCTTGCTAACAGGAGGCCCATGTCTAATTCCCCATGTCGTATTCTAAACCTTTAATTCCAAAGAATCACCAGCTTCTCTCTTTTTTTTTCTTTGTTTTTGGGGATTTTTTTGGTTTGGTGATTTTTTAGGTGGGCTTTGTTGTTGTTGTTTTGTTTGGTTTGGCTTTTTCGGTGTGGGTTCTTTTTTGTTTTGGTTTTATTTTTTTTGTTTTGATATTTTTTGTTTCTTTGTTTTGGTTATTTTGGGGTTTTTTTGTAGCAGACCATATTCCCAAGAAAAGTGACAATCACAAATCACATTTGGCAAGAATTTGAAATGATCATGCTTTGTTTCATGCCATTTATTATAATTCTCCCACAGCAATGGGCTTTGTTCTACTGTGTCCTCACCCTGAACTCTGGCTTCTATTTCAGCACACATTTGTAATTCTCTATCCCTGGGCTGAAGAGCTCAAACCTCTGGCTCACCAGAACAGCCAGAGACAGCTGGAGCAATGGTTTCTGAGGCATACCCATCCTTCTTGGATCACCACCTCACAGCTGGCCAACTTTCTTATGTGTAAGTGCTGGATCGGGCAAGAAGGAGAAAGAAGGAACTAAAAACTGTATTGACTTTCACTTGGAGCACCAGCCTGACCTTATTCAATCCAACAGGAATTCTGTTCTGATTTAAACAATGCCTGGATTGAATATTTATAAAGTTTTATTTAATTGAAGATTACTTGTAAAAAACTACTGCAAAAATTTGTTTGGAGATAAAAGTTGAGTAAAAGTTTACCTATTTTGCTGTATACTCTCTCTTCCTTCAGCTCAAGGAACACAGTTTGTATCCTACTGTTTCAATCCATTTAAATTATATTATATTTAAAATTGCACACCATATTTTACAGCTCTTTCAGTCATGCTGGACAGAATGACAACCCCAGAAGGTTCCATCGTGCCACGGAGATGTGAAGAGTTCTCCTTGGGACTGGAGGGGAGACAGTGCCTCTAGCAAGACACCTCCAGAGGGGAATTTTATGGCACAAGTGTTCTGAAACAAAAGCCCAGAAACAGGTAGCTACAGCACTGCAAACAGCATCACTGCTTAAGAAGTAGGGCAGCTTAAAGGAGGAGAGAGAGTTCTATTCAAAGTCAGAGAGAAAAAAACAACCTCTTGGTTTCCATCCAAATGCAAACAGAAAGCCAAGTCGCAGCTGAAGAACTGGTTCCTGCCAGCTCCACCTGAGGAACAGGGCATTCTGCACAGTAGTAGCTACAGCCTCCAGATGGCTTTGAGGTACAGCCCCTAAGCAGTTTAGTTTGACCTGAAAACCCCAGGGCATGGGAGAAGTTTCCCATCCCTGATCACAGACATGGGCTTGGGGAATTCCTCTGAGCACTGATTCCTCTAGAGTAAAACAAAGCAGAGCACCCTCACTAGGTTCAGGTCGTTTCAGTTGTACCTCACTATGTCATGGTGAGTTTTCCTTTTTATTTCAATCATCCTATCCTTCAGACAGCTCATTCCTGACTTGTGCTAGCAATGACTAGTCTCCACTTTCATTCTCCTCCCCTGAGACCCTTCCTATCCCACACAGGAATGAAACAACAGCACCCCAGCTGGTATCTATAGGGTAGCAGGCAGGATAATGTCAGCCAGATACAGGGCCACATTCTCAACCGATGCAAATTATCCTAACTTCATTTACTCCAGTGGAGTTCCTGGTGTTTTCTATCAGATAAGGATGTGGACTTTAGCATTAATCATGTGCAGAGAAAAAACCCACCATTTCAAGCTTCATTATGAAACAAGTGCTACATTAGCACTGAGCATGGAAAATCTCAGAATTTCCCTTTAATGATCTTGAAGATTATGTGCAGCAGGAAAGAAGAAGTGGAAAATCTGTCATAAATATCATTGAATATTTTTAATAGCTGAAAGCTAGGCTTTCTTTAACACTCTTTCCCTAAAAATATCACCAAAATCTAGAGACTATTCATTAATTAGAAGGAAGAGGATTGGTTTGTCATTAAACTATGTCTGTGAGACAGCACACAATGGAAAGACTAAGTCCTCAGGCTCAGAGACAGCATAAGCAAGAAAAAAAAGTACATAGGCAAGCATAGCTATTTTAAAATATATTATATGTAAGTATGGAAACAACTAAAAAATCTCAGGATGTACTTATTAAATATTGTCTGTTGTAGCCTGCTCTTTTCTCAGCCTCGGCAACTCTTTTAGTCACTACACATCATCTGATGGGGCCAGGAAATACCTGTGATGGGGACTTGCTTCCAGCATCTCTAGTGACAGCTGCAGACAGGCTACAGGAGTGGAGGCTGCAGTGGACTCCCCCTGCTCCCTAGTCTTGTGTAGTAGGTGCACAGAACACCGTCATTCTAGGCAGGCATCAGAGGCTGTTGCTTGAACTGACTGTTACTTTAACTTTACAATGAAAGAAAATGTTCCTCAAGTGAACATTTTCCAAGTCCTGGTCTGTGCTCAGGCACTACCCCAGCCTGATGCAGCTCCCATGAACCACCCTACACACCTGAGGTTGTATTAGGCTTGAAGAAACCCTCTAACACCATCCATCCTGACCTCAGAACAAGAGGAAGAGTCCCAGTTCCTATGAAAGCAGCCATGGAAATGGAAGATGTTATAGCTTTGTGCACTGTCTCAGCAGGTTCTTATGAGTCTACGGCATAGCAACACAAAACCTTGACAAGTGTCCATGTAATAAGAATAATGTTTGACAGGAGGACATAAAGAACTAGTCAAGAAGGTTGTAGCTCTGATAGACTTTCTACAAGGAGATGAATTTACTTCCTTAGATGGTTGTGTGAAGTAAAAGCATATTCTCTCTTTCACAGGAACTGGAATTCTATTAATTGCATGTTATTTGCTAAAAAGAAAGAAACAAAAAATGTTGTTGAATATTGTCTTCTATGGGAAAGGAACTAAGGCAGCATGTAGCGCTGCATTTCACTGAAGTTTTTAACAGAATGAATACCCCACAAGACTTCACTTGAAGAAAGGAACTGTCAAGTACTACAGCCTTTATAAAAATTATCAGGTTACTTTAAATGTATTTGGGTGATGGTTACAACAATTTTTTTGCTTGGCTAAATTTAATCACACTCCCTAATCATGCTGCCAAACATAATTCCATTTGCTATTGTCTACCAAAAATCTTAGTGTCTCTGTTTCCACAAAACTATATCCACCTTGTATCATTATCCCACAAAAATCTTCAAGTCAAACCAGCCCTTTATTTCTTTCTTTCCCTTATAGCCTTTTAATGACGAGTTTACCCTCTCTTTTGAGTCAAACTTTTGCCAAACAAAAAAAAACCAAAAAACAAACAGCAACAAAAGCTTTTTGAGAAAGAAAGGAATGAATATGCAAACTACTACATAATTACAAATAGACAAATAAGAAGAATAACAATAGAATTGTAATTGAAACATTACCATTTAGTTTTTGGACTGATTTCATGGTCTCCTTCTCCAGTCTTTCATTTAGAGTTGGAGGGAGCAACAGAAATCCCTTGGTCTCAGCTGCTAAGCCAGCAAGGCCTTAGATTTACAAAGGAAGTCAGTTCTACCTGTGCATGGCCTGTGAGCTCCCATGTATGTGTTTACTGAAGAATGGTTCCCACACAGCCATTACATTTCATTTTTTAATATTAAAACCTCAGATCCTGCAAAATTGTTTTACCCACTTATCAAATAACGTGCCAAGTTGAAAAAACTATCTTCAGTAATCTGCTAATCAGTCTTTCCTACTAAGGTCTATTCTATTGTCTGCATTTGAGATAATGATTATTAAAATTGCACAATTCATCCCACAGGGTGTTTTTCAAATTATACAGAGCACAATAGAATGCATTTTCTTGCTGTTGAAATTCCGTCTTCTTCAGGGTGGAAACACAGGAGATATGGATGAGTGGAACATAACACTGTGCAGCAAAGAGGGGAGGAGAAACCCACGCCAAATATAGCAGGGCAATCCTTTAATCCTATAGAAAAATGAGAATGTTCTTGGATTTTTGCAGCCTAATTTGATATCATCAGCCACTGTGCACAAAATCTACCCCGTCTGTGTGTAACCCACAGGTGGCCAGACCTGTGCAAAGAGAGCAGGCTGTGTAAGGATGTGTAAGTATGCAGGTTCCTGAGCCTCACACAAACACTTTGATTTATGTGCAGGGCAGGAAGGGCTATCTTATAGGAAGAGAACAAGGACATACTTGCATGTGTAGGTCCAGAAGACAATCCAAACAATCTAAATTATAGAATACAGCCCCAGAGAGGTGAAAGGCATCATCAGCCTGGCTGGGTGCTGACCAGGGATCCCAAAATGTCTGTTCTCTGGAAACAAATGAGCAACACAAGGTTTCACTGTAGTTCGGTTTTATAATAACTTTGTTTCCATTTATTAAATATAATTATTTAGAATGGCAAAAATTCACAGACAGTAAGTTTGAACAAAGCTTTGGAAAGTAATCTCTAAGGAGCAAAACTTCTGGTGGGTTTGGTGAGAGAAAAGGCCCAGACTGAGGGTGTTTTCAAACAGTTTTAACACTTTACCTCAAGAAACTTCCAGAATCAAACAGAAAAATCTTTTTTAAAAACCTATCCTAAGCTGCGTGTTCATTTGTAATTGGATAGGCAGGATATTTAACTCACATTTCCATGCTGTTTTCAGACCAGAAGAGAGCCTTCTATGCTTCTTCCAAAAACCAAACCCAGAAGTTTCTGTGGTGGGGCAGACACAGAGGCTGAGCAAGGCCATACTCTGCAGCTTCAGTGGTAGCTCAGCATCCCCTTCCCTCCCATCCAGAACTTCTTTGGCCTGGCAAGATCAGACTTTTTAAAAGAAATGGAAAAATGCAGCTTATCGTGTCAATATCCCTCCTTCTTTAAGATATACTGTACAGGTCATAACTTATCCTTTTTAATAAAAAAGAAATAAATTTACCTTCTGAGTGTCATTTCTGACCACTACTGCCCCTTTTCTAAAGCCACGGGGCTTCACAGTAGACAGCCTGATGGAATTCCAGTTCACAGCTTAATTTTCCTCCTGATAAAAGAGACAAAAAGTTCCTTTCAGTAAAAATAAAATGTAATATGGTCGGCAAATTTGATATATTACAACCTCCGACCTCAGCTTAATTGTTCACAAAGGGCTAACGGTACCACTGGCAAGTAAATGACTTCTACAGAGTGTTGCAACTCTGATAGCTGAAGAGAAGGGGAGCAGCAGTCTGACAGATAATCAAAATTTTTAATGTGAACCATAGTGAGAGAGGTTATTCAGAGCGCAGCCAGACTGTAGGAGCCTTCTGCAGCTGCCATAGTAGCTCCTTAGGATGAGAAATGCTTAAACATCATCCTCACTCAACTTTGTTAAGTGTTGCTGCTGTTAGTCACCAACCAATGGAGTCTGACACTTTACAGCAGCAGACAGCAACGATCTGGGAACTGCACAGACAGAAACATGCTACTTAAATTTCTTTGGGGCCAGAGCTGCCCCAGTTCTGTGGTCCTCAAGAGCTTTTCTTAGAGTTTGACAAGGAACCAAGAGAAAGAGTATGAAGGCAAAAAGAAAAGAGTGATGCAAACACACCCACCACTGGCCCATGGAGGTTGACCTTTGAAAGGCTACTCCAGGGAGCAGGATTTTAGAGAGACAGCCGGCTTTCTGACAGCTCACACAGGTTTGCAAAGGGCCATAGGGGGTAAGGCAAAGGCTGGGTGGAAGAAAGCAAGGAGGAAGAAGTGATATTTGTCCTGGTTGTTTTGATTTGAGAAGTTAGGAAAATACCAAATTTGTCCCAGACTCTCCACACCATGTGGTGTCCTGATGAAATCCAGAGACACGTAGAGCTGGTGAGCAGAGAGTGAGCCCATGGAGCTGAAGGGACCATGTCACCAAAGAGGTCCTCCTGAGAGCACACAATACAAAGTACTCAGTGGCTGGGAAGACAGCATGACCCATAAGCTGGTTTGCCTTGTTGTCTTTATTATATTGGATAAAAGCAGGAAAATCACATGGATATCCCCACAGCTGATTTGGTTGCTAAAGGAGAGATGGGTCAGGGGCCTACACGGGTGAGCAAATGCTCACCTGCACAGTCTAAAGCATTCTAGCTGCTCCAGGATATTGAAAAGCCAGCAGCAACAAAAAAGTATTTCTGGCTAACACTTTGCAGAAATATATCATAAATGAGTATGCTGAATAAAAATACAATACAGTGTGGAAGCATGTCTATAAAGAGAGGGCACTTGCCAAAGTGCTGCCTGTACGCATACATTTACACCTTACCAGGCACGGGTCATTAGCAGATGTACTTCTACAGAGAATGCTGAATGCAGTTTCCTCCTTCCCCTCCTGATTCAGTGTGGGGTCAACAACATCAAACAGCTCCCACAGAGAGCACTTGCAGCCCCCCTGAGACCACCAACAATTGCATTTGTCCTGGCAATGCTGCTCCCCCTCAGGGCATGCTCCCAGCCCCTGGCGAGCTGAGCCTGCAGCACAAAGGAGCCCAAACTGTGTCCTACCAGGAAAAGGAATTATAAAACTGCCAGCTAAGAGCATAAATGCTTGATACCTCCTCCCCAAAACATGGAGGACAACAGCTGCCTCTGTGCCACCCTGCACGGCCCTCCCCAAGCCATGTAAGGGTCTGTCCCACCCCTGTGGGATCACCCCTGTGAGCACACCCCAGGAGCTGCAGCAGCACCCCAACTCTGCCACACACCACTGACAATCGTGTTGGCTTCCTGACAGGCAAAAAGGATGCTGAAAACTATACCTGTCTTCTTGTTGGTGAAAGGCAGCTGAGCAACCCACACGTGCAAACCAAAGGGAAAGAACATTTCCAGATCAGCGGGTGTCTGCAGCTCAACAGGCAAAATCTCCAGCCTATTTCTAAATTAGGGATGTTGATATATCCAGCAGCAGCCACTAGTCATGTTAGCTGTCTCAGTGTCACTGGAAAGCAACTACCAAAGCCTTTAGAAGTTCATATTTCAATTTTAAAGCTGAGGCTATTTTAGCTAATGTCCCCAAGGCAATTGTCTGGTCAAATGTCAGAGTTTATACTGCTAAAGGAAATCACTATGTTTATGAGATCTCTGCAGTTTGGGAACCACATTAAACCCCATTTGAGTTTCTCAGATTATACTGTGTTGTGGATATCTTTTTTTTCCCCGTGTTTGGAACATATCTCAATCTCCTTGTATTCCTATGAGCCTATTGAAAATATCTCCCTCTGTCATGTTAAAATATGAGCTTCATCGCTGTAGGATTTTTCTCCATTAATTCACTTATTAAAAAAGAAAAAATCTTTCAATTGATGTTGTTTCTGTATGCTTCTGAGTCTGATATCCTGCAAATTAGTAATTCATATACTTTTTCATTAGCAAAACACTGCTTGAATTTTGGTGTTTCATGACCAGTGCCAAGTTTCAAACTTTAATTTAACCCTTAGATGCCCAAGATTCCCCTTCCTTTTTGTCTCTCTGGGCTTCTTGGGTTTTTGCCCTCCTCACTGCATTACTGACAGCAGGGATAGGCTGTTTTGCTTTGGCACAGGCACAGTGCAGGTGTTTTTTGTGGCTGCAGAGGAGCTCTCAGCTGCCTTCCACGAGTTTCACCCTGCCCATGTTCATGAGCTGGTTGCACCTCAGAGATTCCCTGGACATGTAATTTGGTCTCAGGTATTTGGAACCTTACATATCCACTCAAGTAATGTGGCTTGAAAGCATTTCTTGATTTGCAGACTTTAAAACCCCATACTTTCTCCACCACTACACTAAAGTGCTTGTTCCTCTGCCAGGCCTGAGTTGTTAAAACTCCACCTTTTTTCCTAGCAGTGGGCTTGTTCTCAGGTTTTTAATGTCTCCTCTAGTTTGTGGTTTATATGTGTCTGAATGTCATGACACCTACAAGCTAGCACCAAATTCCATGTAGAGTTAATCCCACTGAGTTTGTCAAAGAGCTTGAGATGCCCAAAGAAACTGTGAAAATGTGTTTTTTTTAAGTTTCGTCTTCACAGAAGACTTAGCCAAAGAAGCTGGATTGCTACACTATGTGGAAGCACTGATGATGGATGTAAATGTGAACATTCCTATTCCAAGGAGCTTTCTTCCCAAAGCTTTTAGCTTACATGCCTTACACTTAATTTTGTTAATATTAAAGGCAACTCCTAGAGCAGCCTGTATTGGAGACCATCCTTCACAAAACCCAACATAAATAACACAGTATCTGATGAAAAGCTACACCTTTAAACACAGAAGGGGTGAATTCACTCTTCTGTTGCTATGCAAACAGTGGTTCCTCTCCTCCATGCCCCAGTCCCCTGTGTGTGGTTACGTGACCACAGTGGCACAGGGCTGCAGCACCCAGCACCTGCACACACAGAGGAGCTCCCCTGTCTGAAACAGGACAGTGTAAAAGGAGCATTTTAGTAGCGAGAGAGAGAGGGCAATAATGTTCACAGTGTAGCTTTTCTTCATATAGTCAAGGCTAGGGGTTTTTTTTCTGCTTTGTTCTCATATTTCTGCTAGATCCTCCCCATTTTTGAAAAGCAACAGGTACCAGATGCTGAGAAGATAGCACTGAGCTAAGCCTGGAAGCTAAATTTTCTGATTATCTTTCATATAATGAGCATCTGTAGTTTTTAGATTTATTTATCTAAGTACCTCCATTTCCTTTGGTATCTTTTTTCTTCATATTATTGGCTGACACCCAAGTAGGCAAAGTATTTCAGTGCCATCCCATTTCTAGGTTCAAATAAAAATTAAAAAAAAAAAGAAAAAAGAAAGAAACAGTGTAAGGTTGATCACACATTTGTTATTAAGTCAAAGCCGGATTCAAGTGTTTGTGTGAGGTAGAATTATCTCATTCTTTTTGTCTGTGTCTTTCTGTGATCTACCAGTCAAGTATGTGATTGGATTTCAGCTCAACAAAACCTTAAATTACACACCTATTGTGCCTGAGCTAAGCCTAGTTTCACAGCACTGGAGAAGGCTCCTCACTGCTCTTTTGGCACTGTTCGATCTGGCTTCTGCTATCATCCGCAGGTTGATGAATGAGTAATAGGATTAGAAAGTCTCATCTCTGAAATGCTGTAATTGTCACATTTGGTGAATTGACAAAGGCCTGGGTGATGGAGAGGTGCTCCATAATGTAAAGTCATACGTTCAACCTGCACTCACTGGCCAAGGCTAAGGGAATGGGAGGAATAAAAAGAATCCCTTCAACTCCCCATTTGTCCAAAATACACAGATATCTTGCCCTCTAAATTAGCCTTTTATGCCTGAGTTTGTTGGAAGGCAGAGTTCTCTGCCTCTTAGAGACTCTTATCTCTCTGGAAGGAAGATGATATACTTGTTGATTCTTTGGTTAGTGCAGGAGATTAAAAAGTCTAGGAGGGCTAGAGCAGGGGGGCAGATTTTCTTGTCTTCCCCAGCAATCTTCAATTCAAAACACCAGGGGAGAGATCTTTCCCCAGACAAGCAGAAAAGACCAGCTCAAGCCACGACTCAACAGCTGAGGATCTGAACCCCTGTACTCCTATGGACTGACTTCCCATCCACCTTCTCGGGCTCAGTAACACACTGGTTCTGATAGAAATTCCACTCTTCTCTCTGTGGGCCCACCTATATCAGCCAGGATGCATCTGAAAATGGACAGTTTTCAGTGGCTCCTATTCCAAGTCTCTTCTAAAAGGGTAGATTTCCAAAGAAATTTACAAGCCAGACTTGGGTAGATGTGTTACTAAGGTACGTTGGGGACTTACCTGCCTAAATAGCTATGTGAACATAGTATTGAAAAATACAGTAGAAAACAATCAGAGAGAAAAAACAGACTTTACTTATACTTTCTCCTGTTTACTGTTTTAACTTCCACTGCTTACAAGCAATGGCAAAAACCCTGTTTTTAAATAGAAGAATGGAGAATTTAAAAAATATAAAGGAGTAGTTCACTATTCCAAAGTACCATGACCACTGCCTTCTCCTGAGAAATGGCTTCATGCCATGCATACAAATTAACACAGAATTTTATTCCTGTACACCCTTTATTAAAAGAGAATTTCAGAAGCCAACATCACTTCTGCTGAAAGAATGTGTCCCCAAATGCTCTACAGATGCAGCATGTGAGGTCAACATTCACCATCCCCTTTGTCAGTGTGAGTTTCACTTTAATTACAAGTGCATGTTTTGCACATTGTAAAACTACCCCTGGCTCTGACCACCATAAGAAAAAGAACATTTAGCTCAGGAAACAGTAGCTGACCCTGTCTGCTCTTTTTCTTCCTTGGCATCAGCTAAGACTATTAACACCTTATGTGTGTTGCCTGTGTGTCCCACATATGTGTGCTCTGCATCCATTTCATGCAGTACCTGTCGTAAGTGCATGCTAAAAGCTGCCTACTGGGAATTCTCTGCTTTGTTTGACTCCTCTTCTTGCTGTCTTGCTTAGCTATTGAATTCATCTGCTTGACAGAGAAACCTTTCTATGTACTAAAAGCTTTGTCCTTGGAAAGCTGTGACATTAGACTTAAACACATAGAGGCCTTTTTCACCTCCCAGTTCACTTCCTAATTATTCATTCCCAACAGAGGAAATCAGGAGAAACCTCGGCAGCCAATGTAAACATTTTGTAGTGGAAGGCAATTTTTTTTCTCCCCAAGAGCACAGTGGGGCCATGATAGTTGAGCTCCTTACTGAGAAATTGCTCTGGCTTTTGTACAACAGAAAAATGGCAAATAAGACATTTTTTTAGTGGGGAAAGAACTAAAACAGAGCAAAACAGACCATTTGATGTTGACTATTTTGCTTTGAGAGTCTTTTGCCAAATAATTTCAGAGAAAAGGTCCAAGTCTCCAGTGTATGTTCCATTTACAATTTTCATTTTCTTCCACCCTACATCAGAGCAGCTTTCCTATATGCCTGACTAGTACCTTGTAACACAGGATAAGATCACCCAGTAGCTGTTGCTTTAGAGGTTTTCCACCTAGTGTGGCAGCTGCTCTAAAGAACCCTTTCCACTAGACCTGTGTGTCCCTGTGGGAGCACCTTCCCCCTTTTCACACACTCACACTGAGACGGTCGCCTTTCAGAGCACTTCGTTATTAATGGAAGTAGGTGCCCTGTGCAAATAATTTGCAGAACCAGGGCTACAGCCAATATTTTTCCAGTCTCACTGTAACCTTAACTGCAACACACAATATTGGCCCGCTCCCAGGAACCGTCAGTGGGAAGCGCATACAGCAACAGGCCACCCACTTGCTGTTTTCTTAGAGAAAGTTTGCCAGGAGTGATATGCAGCTTGCACCACCTTCCTGAAACGTTTCCACACTCCCTGAGCTTGCGCAGGTCCGCTCCTACCAGCACGTCCCATCTCAAGCTGCCCTGCTCCACCTCCTTCCACGCAGCCCAATCTTCTCCTCCAATTGCTTCCTTTTTCCTCATCACCTTTTCCTGGCTCCGTGCCTCTCTTTGTGCTGTTCCGAACGCCTGGGACAACCTCTGATTAATGTTCAGCAAACAGCCTCCTCCACAGATCAGACCACACCCAGCATGCTCTGGTTCTCTTATGAGCATCGTTCTGTCTCGTGCCTTCCACCTTCCCAAAGAGGAGGCTCTGGCTGGCCTGACAGTGAACAGCACCCTTTGCTTCTTCAAAGCCACAGAACAGCTTGTGAGTGTGCCACTCCACAGGTACCACCAGGGACTGCATGTCAGCAGTCAATGGGGCAGTTTTACACAAAATTATCTATTGCCATCTATAAAGCAAAGGGAAATACAGCATCCAGAGTCCAAAGAAAAGTACAAACTCAGAGCTGCACTGTGCTTCAAGTTTTTGTGTAGTTTTTAACAACTACTGATAAATACCATCACATCAAACTATTTGTCTGAGAACTAGTGCCATGATACCATTTTTTCTTCTCCAAGTACCCCAGGAGTCACTAATAAGTGGAAATATCCTCATGGCTCTGTAGTTAAGGAATTAATAACAGACTGGCAAAGAAGTCACTTTTGTGACCTGTTGCTGTGGGGGTTTTTTTCTGTCAGCTTTTTTTTTTTTTTTTTTTTTTTTTCATTTTAATTTATTGGTAAGTTACTCAATTAACTTGGCTTGGTGCATTATGCCATATATCTGTCACAGTATTTTGTAAAATCTAGGAATCATTATCATTGATAATGGAACATCTAAAATAAGCTAAGAACTGAAGGACAGCTTCTTTTAGTAATTGAAAATGGGCACATAAAGTATAATTTTTAGCTGTCTTAGATGGCTTTATAAATATATTTGACCATTTGGGGCAAAATTTAACTTTCCTTGCTTGAGAAAAGGTAAGCTAAAACGGGAAGCAGTTGAGTGACTTCTCACTGTATTAAATTCACTTTTCTCAAGACCAGCAATGCTCCCACCATTACACTGTTTCTGTATTAAAATCTAATTCTGAAAGTTTGACAAAGTACACATTTAACACAGGTCAGCAGTATATTGACAGGATGTTAATTTTAAATTGTGTCAGCATTTCCTGTCTTGAGTGTTAATGTCAATTAGCACCTTGCTGCATAACCTCCAAGTCCTCCCTTATTACCGGAAAGTGGCAAAGCAAAAGCAAAAGCACCTCTATTCCAAACACCACTCACTATCAGCCAAACAAAGAGCTGTCATAACAAAACCAGTGAGGTGAAAGTGCCTAAGCTGCTATGGATTTGAGGTTAGAAGCCTTAGTCTTTTTCCTTATTCCTGATATTAAAAGTATAAGTGTGTCAACTTGGAGTGAAAGGCTAATTACTTTTAGGCTCTTTGAAAAGTGTGTTACCATTCAAAATCTCTAAGCCTGACATAAAGCCCTTGGCTTTAGATTGCACAGTGAACAGCTCACTGTAGGTCATCCATTAGTATCCTTAACACACTCTGAAATGTGAAGTCTTATTCTGGGAAATGGGAACATTTCTGCACACCTGATTTTTTTTGGCATTTCATACGTGATGTGGAAAGCACAAGTTCCAGTCTCCAGCATCTCAGTGATACCTCACTCCCAGGTGCCCAGTGAATAAGCCTGGTGACTTTGTATGTGTGTTTTTAAACCACTGTTTAAGGACACATTTATAAATGGCACAAAATTCTTGGCCTACTCTATCATTTGACAGCAGCTCACAATATAAATGTGTATAAGAAAGTCTAGAGGTATACACATCTAGGCCTGGTACCCTTTTTTGCCTTTATCTGCTCTGTTAAATTCAACAGTGTAGGGATGGAGGGTGAAAGAATATGACTTAAAACCAAGCAAAAGCTCCTCCAGAACATCACCAACCTCAATGCTTGTCTCTCTCAGAATATAGATGTGTTCCCAGAACCACAAGACAAATCTCAGAACATTTAGCTTAAATGCTGAAGAAAACTATCTGGTATTATAGACATTTGTGAAAAATAAATTTAAATGGAAAATAGAAAGTTTTACAGTCTTTTCCATCAGCTCCAATCCCAGATCTTGTTGCCTATTAGGACAAAAAAAGAAAAAGACAAGCATTTTAATCAACAATTTAAACTAAAGTCTAGTGCTGTTGAAGTCAATTAGTTCACACTTTGAACAACAGCTGTTTACTTTTAA
The DNA here is from genome assembly GCF_030490865.1 of Poecile atricapillus. Classification (NCBI taxonomy): domain Eukaryota; kingdom Metazoa; phylum Chordata; class Aves; order Passeriformes; family Paridae; genus Poecile; species Poecile atricapillus. The sequence goes on along the minus strand of NC_081258.1, from coordinate 11,557,086 downwards.
ATTTCACCTTGGTCTGGTCACTTTTGCAATTTTTAATTATAACTAGCCAGTCCTTACAAAGAAATATTTTGGAAAGCACATTACCATTCATCTTGAGCAGAAAACAGGAATGAGAAAGAAGCATCTTACAAAATTATAAAGGATTAAAATACATTATTTCTATGCAAGTCAAAAGCTCAATGGGCATTAGCATTAGCATTCTACAGTGAGCTACACACTACTGCATCAAAAAAAAGCTGTCATTTCATACTGAATTGTGCGTGGCTTTTCACTGAGGTGGAGTGGGGCTTACTGTGGGTGTGATTATACCCTCTGTGCCCCAGGTGAGCACAGTCAGTGCTGGCAGTGAAATCGTACCAGCACTTACTCCTGTAGCTCAGTGTGTGGAAACCAGTTGTTCAAAGTATAAAATGCATTTTCATACTCGCCCTCAGCAAGCACCATGTTGCCTCGGTTCCTACCTTTGTTCCCCTGAGCAGCAGCTCAAGGTGTGGCCGGCATCACGCAGTAAATCTCTTGCTCTTGAGATCTGGTGTAGAGATGACACAGGCATTATGCACAGACATTGCACTGGGTGCCTATGCCCTGCCAGATTCTAAACAAATTGGCCAAACAAATTAATGCCACACACCCTAAATTGGCTGAACAAATTAATGCAACACGCCCTTTGCACAAGGGTGCCTTTGAAGGCCAAAGACCATGCGTGTTACCGCGAGATGTGTTCTACTGAATAGGATGTTTCAAACAAATCTGTTTTGAGAGAAGAGAATCAGTGTATTGTAGTTTCAAGTTGGAGCAGGGCTTTCACACAAGAGCTTTTCCGACACCAACACTCTGTGTTGACATTTAATTACTAAACTCTTAAAACAAATAATTTGTATGAGCAAATACTCCTCAATCATTTCATAATAATGCAACTAGTGTTTCTTGGCAGTTAGAACAAAACCAGAAGCATGTTGAAATCACACACACAATGCCTTGTTCTGACATGGGAAGAGGTGCCAGATAGAGCAGTGTGAACCCTCCAGGCTGTGGGAGCTGATGGGATTCAGGAACTGAGTGCTGCAGTTTTGTTCCCAGGGGCTGGCAGCAAATCAGTCCCAGCAGGTTCACTTGGAGGTTGGAGTTTACTGAATTTCATTCTCCAAACAACCCTCCCTCTTGCTGCTGAAGGTCCTTTCTTCCACCAAGCCCCAAACCTCCCAGCAGAGGATTAAGGGAGTGTGCATTCTTGAGGCTTGTTGGGCAAGAGAGGTTGCTGGAAAGGCAAGAGCCTGGCAGAGGAGCAGTAGATATGTGCTTTTTATTGCTCTCTGTGTGCCATGTACCCTAATCAATGGAACATTTCCTTCCACCTACCTTTCAGCGTGATCTATTGCAGCATTTACACATCTCTGCTACCAAGCAGCTAAGCTCAAAACCCATTCTAGCCAACATGTAAAACCCACACCTTCAGTTTCTCATCTCCTCTGTCAGAAGGTCTGACTCAGTACAGCAGAAAATACTGGAATGGTGCTGATCTTCTTTAAGTCCTTATTTTTCGCATGTTGCTCTCATTTTCCCATCAAGCTCTTCAGGGAAATGTCTAAGACTTGTCAAGAGATTTTTCATAAAGCAGCAATATTGCTCTCCTAACACACGGCTCCTCATTCAAGACTTGCTTACCTATGTAGTCCTCTCTGTACCTGGGACTTTAATGAAGAGTGATGTTAAAAAGACATAAAAAGAAACAAATAACTTTCTGATGAGATTTAAAACACCTGCAATAAAACAGCTTTGCAAACAGGAATCACAGCTTTGGCTTGCTGTGTTTCTCCAGGTCCAAGCCTCATTAATATGTTACTATACAGCATCTGCTAGCTAAAAGATGTCTGCAACATAAGTGGTGTTGTTTGGTGTTTTGGGTTTGGTTTTTTGTGGGGTTTTTTTGTTTGTTTGTTTTTTGGGTTTTTTTAAGAGTCAGGAGTACCCACATTTAATGTGAAATAGCTTTTGGTTCCAGTTGTGACGCTGAGATCAACAGGGCCCCTCCTTTCTCATTTTCCTTCCCTCTTTGCACTTCCACCTGCCTACTCCAAGTCTTCCCTTTACTCACTTCTATACTCTAATCTCCTTACAACTTTCTCTCCTTCACACAGTAATCCTGCCACTCCCCAGGCATCTTCTTTCATGTGCATATCCACTGACACATCCCCCCTCCATCATTGTAGTGTACCCCTCCCTCCTGTTTCTATGTATGTCCTGCTGCTCTTAAGTAAAATTAGTGAATTAGAGTGGAAACTTGAGAGACAACCCATTTATACAACCAGTTGAAGCAGCAGACTCTTTTCAGTGGCACAGGGCCTGGCCTGATTTAATGTCCAGACTTTAGAAGGCTTCTTTGTGGACACTCAATATCCACTGGAGAAGGCTTCTTTGTGGACACTTCACCTAAACTGTCTTCTTGCCCAATAATGCCTCAATAATATTCCAAGTTTGCTTTAGTGCTCTCGGGTTCACTGTGCCTTCAGTCAGTGGACCTCTTAAACACTAAGATTGTGCCAGCATCTTGCCCTCCTCTCTAATTAGAAGCCACCTATTGTGTTCCATTTTTCTCTCTGAAAATTGCCGCCGCAGCTTGCTATCAGCTCAGTATCGTGCCATTAGTCAGAAGGGCAAATGTGTGGTGTCCTTGACATGTCAGCTAGAAATGTCTGGCCCCCTTTCTCTCTAGGGAGCCAGCCTATAAGCTCTGTAATGCATTTAACCTCTATCACCTCAGGGAGTAAGAGTCTCCACCAGCAGTTTGCTGCTGCCCCACCCCTAAGCTAACTCATTTACCTTTTTTTCCCCTTACAATGTTGAATAAATTACACTCCACCCTTTAAAAGTTATTATGGTTAGTATATGACTTGCTAAAGAGTTGTCTATAATTCCTGTAACTCTAAATTATAGCTTTAATCTCATAACACAGAACATTAATAAACATGGAAAGGCGATTTGAATTAATAGCCTAACTTGTATTCACATATTTAGACACACTTGTATTTGTATACTTCTCTTAACATATTACAACATATAGGCCAGATTCTGATCTCCATGTCAAAGGAGAAGGAAAAAAATGAGAAAGATAAAAAACAAGACAGAGAATTAACATTGTAGGCCATCAAAAGAAGTATAATGCTTTGTTAAAATTACTAATTTCTATTGCAAAACACTGAACAGCTGGCTTTCACAATGCATCCACAAGCAAGAATTTGATCTGAGTTTCTGTTTAGTTTTCATTTGGACAGGCTGATCTTTAAAGACAAGTGTATTCTTTCTGCAGGCCTCAAAGGTTTATTAAATTTGATAAAGGCCATATCCCTTGGTTGTTGATAGTTGGTTCAATAATGAATCCAGCTGCTTAAATGTGAATGTTTAAGGGAAGACCAATTTTTCAGGCAAAAGCAGAAGATGTGCAAGGGACAGTGCTTCACAAATACTTGGAAATTCCTTGTAAAATTCATTCCCATTTTTGTACTTAGTAACTTTTCATGTCTTTTTTGTGTATTTGTTTTACCGAATATTCAAAGCACAAGAATGTTCACCCTAGCATGAAAAATTATGAGGACCCATGGAAAACACATTCCAAGATTGCAAACCCAAGAACTCACAACTAGGAAATGTTATTATTCTTGACAGGGAATTTCTACATATAAACCAAAAAATATGAAGTGCCATGAGATTTTCCCTAATTGAGTTATGCCTGAGAGAAATGACAGTTGTAGCCATTTGGAAACCACAAGTTTGAAAACGAATGTGTTTAAAAGCAAAACAAAACACCAGATTAAAAAGGCAGGCCAATAATCTTGAAATTTTCTGAATTAGCATCAAAACAGCATCAAATAATTTTCATAAATACAATAAGGAAAGCAAAGGCCTGTGGTTCTGGACAATGGAAACCACAGTGCTGTCACAAGCCAGGCCACATCTTCTTTATTAAAGGCAACCCTGGAGTCTCAGCTGCATGTTCATGGTAGTGCCCATGTGTACGAACCCCTTTGCAGCACTAAACCCTCATTTCAAAGGTTTGGAGACAAGCAGGTCAACTTCTTACTGAGCAGCACTCCACACATTTCTCAGAGGCATCACCACCTGGGGAAATAACTTTATTTCTGACTATGACCAAAGAGAAAAATATTTCTGGATCTATGCAAAGACCTGGAGTTTTTTGGGTTTTTTGTTTTGGTGTTTTTTGGTGGAGGGAGAAGTAATATTTCATTATTTTCACTGCATCATCTTGGATTTTGTTGGTTTAACTCTGTTAAAATGTTTCAAGCCCTGTAGCTAAGTGATTTTCAATAAAAGCATTTTAACAAAGGGAGCTTCTGTTAGGCATCACAGTAGTGGCAAAAAGCCTGAAACACTAAAGCTTCAGAGTCTGAAGACACACAGAAAAGAGTTGCAGCTTTAATTTTGGGGAAGTTTATAACTAAATTATTCATTTTAGTGTGTATGTATAGACAGGAGGGCTCATAGTCATGACTTTTTATGTTGTTACTGGCAACACTAATGTAAATTTTAAACTAAACGTGGTACTATTTATTAATTAAATCAACTCCACCCAATTCACACAATAGCATATACTAACTGCTACCTGACTTGGAAAGATCAGTAAATTAATAAACTACATTTGAAAGGAAAACGAGTTGACGTGCTCTGAAAGCATTATTGACAGTCCTAGGATAAAGATCTGCATCAGATCTTACTTTAAAGCATTTGGCCTCAGGAGGAAGGGTTTAGTAGTTGAAACTCATCCTATTCCATCAGATAGATTAGTCCAGGGCACAGGAGTCTTTTACAGGCACTGTGAGAGGATATTAGCTACAGGCTGCTGCTGGGAAATGGCCACAAGGAGCTGGGAGCACCTGTGTGCACACATGGCCAGTTACAGAGATCTTAGAACATCCTGTGGCCACACATTTGCTGTCTCACTGCAGACCACGGTCACCGAGGTAATGAATCAATTCTTCCAAATGCAGACTACAAAGGTGAGAGTGGAAATCTGCTCCAGCCCAAGGGAGGCTTTATCAGCCCACAGGCAAGGCCAGACCACTTCCACAAGAATAAAGGGATGAACTAGAGATTTGGAAATAGCGGTAAAAAACTCAACAGTGTAAAAAGTGAATGCTTTTAGGGACAAATAACAATAATAACTTTGCAGGGAAGAGCAAACATCTCAGCTGACAGTGACCTGGGCATATTTATCATTCATAGGATGGCAATCAAGCTTGCTGATGTTGACATAAAAAGCAAAACAAAATCCTAGAATGTGAGTCAAGGCACGTCAGCCCTGAAAAAATGGTCCAAGTCTCTATACCAAATGGCCTAGGAGAATTGGGTATGGATATCCCCACCTAGGGCATCAGAATAAAGAAAAATTCAAACTGAAACAGGAGTAGAAAAAAGGAAAGTAGGAAGTTCAGGTGCATGAAGAACATATCCTATGACAGGAGGCTAAAAGCCCACAGCTCAGCTAGGAAAAGAAGGCTGCCAACTAATTGGTCAATATGTACTGAATGTTGTATGCAAACACACATAGAGCATTTATAGACACATTATATTATATATATATATGTTATATATATAGACACATTTATTGCACACATATAAAGCAATTATCCTTCTTGTCAAGGAAAAAAGGGGAATAAATGACCTGGGGTTGGGAGAGCTGAGAATGATAATTTCCCAGAACAGCCAAGAGGAAAGGCACAGGGCATATAATCACAGTATTTGGAAAAAGAATAGTGGATGTTCAATTTGGATGAAGCAAATTGTTACCAAATCTGTGCAGTCCACCAGGAACTACAAGAACTCTGTAACTAGTTGGGAAAATCTGCACTAATGTAGAAGAAAATAGAGCTTGTAGGCCTGGCTTGGAAAGGGACATCAGGGCAGGTAGGACAACTGGTGAATGAAAGATTTTTCCTTCTCCCAAGCTGGTCAGTTCAGTTTCATAACCCCCAAAACAACAGTACCAAGATGTTCAGCAGTGACATCCCTTTAGGGTGTCAGAACTAAAGAGATGATATATTCCAATTTTAATGTCCTTACTGAGGTAATATTGAGACAAATATTCTGATTTTCAGTTTTCATTTAAAAATAAAATAAAAGCAATGTCTCAGATACTGAAATGGCCAATAAATGAACCCTACTTCCCCAATTCTCTTTTTCTAACTGTTATGAAGTGCTATTAAGTTGGCTTACAACACTGGGCAAAAGAGATTTTCTGCTTAATAAGGAAATACCTAATAATTGGTCATAAGGCAAATGACATTAACCAGTGGGCCATTTGCCTCTAAATGATCATAACCCAGAGGATTTTAACTGCATCAGCCTCTGCTCTTCAAGAGGTTTTCATTTCAGGAGTGAATCAGTGCTAAAATATTACACTAAGGATGGAAGAACACATTGGGTATAAATTTGGAGGCCAGTCAACTACCAGGAAAACCTTTGTGAACACTATGCATCACTTTGGGAAGACTCGGGACATCCTGGTTCAATTTCCCTGCTATGCCCTGGAACATTCCTTGGGCACTGTGGGCAAAGGAGAGCTGAAGCTCAGAAGATTAAATCCCTACAGCCACAACTGAGGGCAGAGAATGGCAACTGTGCAGACTGAAAGCAAGGCAGAAGATAATAATTGAGAAAATGAGAGGTCCACATGTGGAATTACTTAGCTAGTAATGGCCAAAGTCCAGTGGAAATAAAGATCCAACAAAACTTTGTTTTGAAAACAAAACATATTTTTAAAAACCTACTAAAAATCAGTTATTTCAGTTTTGAGAAAAGATAATCTCAAACACTGAAAAATGTGCCTAGCACATCTATCAATGGAGTTTGCATTGGTAGAAGTCTGCTGTTAACTGCCTCCAGAGGGTTTGAACAATTCACTATATTTAAACAAGATCTGGATACTTTAAAACATCTGTAGGTAAAGGAAATATTTCTCTGGTAGTGGCTCTGATTCAGATCTCAGCTCCTTCAAATCCCTGTTCTCAATATATCTTGACTTATTTCTCTACCAGCTGCAGAGATAATTTAGGCTTAAATAACAGTATATTAAGGAAATAATAAGAAAGAAAAGCAAACTATGACTATTTTAAGCTCACGTATCTCTTAGAGAGTTTCAGCTTTGTTAGTAAATGCCACTGAAAAGCAGAGGGAAACAGTATTTCTGTGTTGCATGACAGTCATCTAAATTCTTCCCTGCCAGCTCTGTTCAGCCTGTACAGTATAAGCCACAACTGTTTAATTATCATGTGTTCTGCCAAAGGTGCAGCCAAGGCTGTTTATAAGGAAACTGAGACAGTAAGCCAAATTTCATTTGCAGATCAGACACGCCTGCTAACAAGCAAAGCCAAGTTTTAGGTACAGATGAGATCAGTAGTTCTGTCCTCCAGGGAAGGCGGCTGCACCTCAAAAATTAATGAGTAATTTTTCAAATTGATGTGAGGTAAACTAGTTATTTTCACAATTAAGTGCTTTACCAAGCATTTAGGGAATGGTAGTTTCTCATTGGACAACCATTTCTGAGGTCCAACTGGAGAAGATACAATGCAAACCCAAGGTTATATCAAATCTATGTAACCACTGTGTGGATACCACTGGGACAACATCTCTTTGCAGGGCAGGGAGAGGACATTCCATATTATTATAAAGGCACTGGAATCAAAGCTGAGTAGTTTTCCTGACCATAGTAAATTATTTTGCTTGCTTGCTATAAAGCTGACCTTTAAATTACAAATTGTCCTAATAATTATTAGTTATTTTCCTTCTGAGTCCTGCACTGGTTTATAATAATAATCAATACTTCCCTGTTCCACTGATGAGGAAATGATGAGCCAACACACGAGACTGGCCTTGCTATTAACCACAGAGTCAGCAGCTACGTTCTAGTCCACTTCTCCTAGCCCACCTTCAAGACAGCTTCTTCTTTCCCTTCCCTCTCTGATGGGGCCATCCTGCCAAACTTTCCTAAACTTTCCTGAAAAGGCTTCCAGGGGGCTCCCTTGTCAGGATGACTATGGCTTTTCTTGTGATAATAAGATATGGAATAATACACAGACTTGACAAACTGAACTCACAGCATTCTATTTGGGTTTAGGTAAGGTTTTATTCCTCAGCCAGCCTTATTGTGTTCTACCAGATAATCAGTGCTTAAATACTGGCTGATCCTGTAATCCTAATGTAAAGTTCCCTTTAAGGCCAGAGGTAACTTTGCCTGCAAAAGAACTGCACTTTTGCTCACAGATAGACATTTTTAATAGATTCCTATCAGTTTTCACAAACTTCATCACAAGGCAGCCTCTTAAAGCATTAACTTCTTACAGCCACTTGTGAGCAGCTCTGTACACGGCGACCCACAGCATGCCTCTTACTCATATCCAAGACAGACACACAGAATGTCCTGCTGCATTTCCTGCAATCACAGGTGGAACACTGTGTCCATACTGGAAACCTGTGGAGGCAAATCTACTCCTGAAACAGTGTAAATACCAGCTCTGTTTGTGCTTCCTGTGCTGTTTATAAAAGGAAAATTGTTGTTGTGTTTTGCTTGGATTTTATTTTGGGGGTTTTGTTCACCCATATAGCAAAGAAAACACAAAGTTTAAACTGACCTGGTTTGGAGTAGACTCAAAGTTTCAAGTTAAAAAAACCAAACCAACAGACAGAAAACAAATACAGCCCTGGCAACAGAAATGAAAGCCCAGCTATCCCTGTTACACTGAAGACATCCACTTTTATTACATTACATATGATACAAGTCCTAGCTGTCAAAATCCTCAGGAGCACCTAAACAGATAATAAACAATCAGTAAAAGACTTATGGCTACATGTTTTTCATAGTATTGAAAATCACCTGGGAACCATATTTTAATGGAAAATACAGCTTGATGGAGACAAGCTTCATAGATTTATGAAGAAGGTGCAGCACAAATCAAGTGGAGGGTTTAACTTTCCAAAATGATATGGAAGTGCTAGAAAATAGCATCAAAAAAAAAAAAAAAAAAAAAGGAAAGAAGGAAGAAAGGACGAAGAAGGGCAAGCAAAGGGGAAGGAAAGAAGTGCCCCTCTAATGATTTATGCTGTAGAGAAGGAATATGCCTACTAGTGATCCTGTTACCTTTACTGCTCTTTGTGATTGTTATTCTTCCCCTAAGAGAGGCGGTCATGTTACACACTGACAGAAAGTTACACCTCTTCAATGTGATTTGTCCACTTAAAACAACATTTATCATGTTGCCAGTTTATAAATCATTTAGGCCAACTAGATTAAGGCTATAGGAAGCCAGCACCCCTAACTGATCCTCATGCCAGATAATTCAGAGACCTGCATTTGTTTACACTGAACCTCTCAGCCAAAATAGTAGAGTCCAGTGCCAGCTGAACTCTGGTTCCTTCATCTGAGTGAGAACACGGGGTGAGGTGCAGTTTTAACACATGGAGAGATAGGCTCCTGCTTTGAATGAAAGTGTACCTACATCAGCCCACACCATACCAGTGTCCTGGAAGGCTTCATTAGCATGGACAGCTCTTCCTCTACGCTTCGGAGGAGCAGAGTCTCTCCACAGAAATAGGAGACAAGATGAAGAGGTTGAAGGTTAGCTCACATATTTTATCTATTTTGTACACAAGCATGTGGAAAATGTCCATTTTTAACCTATGAAAACATGTTGTCCCCTTGTTGAATACAAGACACAACCCCCACTGTGTTTTTTGTTTTGTGTTGAGCATCGATTCCAGTAAACTGAAATAGCCAAACTTGAAATTGGCCTTTTGTCCTGTTAAAACTCTTTGGACACTAAAGAGGCTGAAATACCAGCCTGGACATACGATCCAGCCTGCAGCACTGGCTACAGTTACCAGCTCACAGACACCTTCTCAGACCTGCATGCAACACAACAGCTCCTACACTGAATGCAGCTCCCAACTAAAAGCGGGATTTTAATTTCTCTTTGAATAAAGTCTCCAAGCCCACACTTCTTATGGCCCTAGGAGATAAAAAAATAAAAAAATAAAAAAATTTTAAAAGCTAAACATTAAAAAAGGATGAGCTTTGGATCCAGAGGATTTCAAACTAATTGAAAAGGAATTAATAACTTAAGTTTGATGATATTTACGTGTGAGATGTAAATATGTCTGGTGCAAGGAAAGAGGAACCACAGGGAAAATCTTTGTCCTAGAGGTGATTTTTTTAAATCCACGAGGAAAGCTAGTCTGTGTAAAATAACAGCCAGCCAAAATTCTTCTGTGGGATCTGGAGGGATGAAGCTCTTCAGTGTTTTGTGATTGTTGTGTTTAAAACGGCAAACCATTAGGCAAGCAAATTATTTTTAATCCAAAGTACAGGAACACTATCACCCTATTCACTTGAGATGATCCAGGATGCAGACTTAGCACACCATACTCTTCTCCACCCAGCATAACAAGTCTCACTTCTGATTTTAATGAGAGGCACACGGACCAAGGGATCAGATTAAGACATAAAATAGGTCTTTTCATTAAACTGATGCATAGCTGCCTTTGACACATTGTTCTGAAATAAAAAGTAAGCTATGCCTTGCCACAATTACCTTCACAACTAGGGACTGTTATTTTCAATCATCATGACTGCTCTTCTTTCTGTACCTAATTGATTTGAACCCCTCCACTCGTTTGTTCTCTTTCTCCCTTTGGCATCTTCCAAATTCCAGGTGTGGGATTCAATCCTATGCTCTTCTTGACAACACCTAAAATTCCCAGCACTTACTGTTAACATGCACTTTGCCAAGGAGTTTTTCAAAGATATGGTGATTGTTTCCCAAGGAAATGGCTATACAAAGATACTTGTCTGCCTCTGACAGCCTGTCCTGGAGAGGGACTAATATCATAACACCAGGAAAGGTTAAAAAAGAACCTGGAAATACACAGCTGATTTTTCCAAACCAGCTACTGATTTAGGAGCAAACAGCTCATGATACCCTGAGTCTGTTTTTCAGAAGTATTCAGTTGGCTGTTGACATGGGGATTTGGATATTTTTTCTTAAGCTGAAATAAGAGCAATCCTTAAAAATGAACAGAGTAGTAATGAATGACGAAAGACAACTCACTTCTCTGAAGAGTGAATGAAACCCAAACAGCTTCATAAGAAAAATTCCCTCCAGTGAGAATGACATTGAAGAGTGGTGGTCTGAGACCTCTAACACCCTGAAAGCTCAGCAAAGGTCTGTCTGCATCACCACAGAGAGAGAAGTGATCAGTCATCAAAAGACACCTGCATAAAGTGTTCAATGTTTTAACATTTTCCATAGATCCTGTCAAAGGCAAACTGGATTTTAGGACAGATGGATGCCTGGTCACTGTATATTTCTGGTGATGGGCTGTTAAGAAAGCTTCTGGCAGAATGAATTCAAGCAGACAGGTGAGGACCTGATCTGACATGAATGGAAACCCATTCATGGGTTCTAGGGGTGAATGTACATCTGATACAGGAAAGGAAATACTGAGACGAGGGTAGGGACTCAAGTGCAGTTCCTTTCCAACAATGACCCTGAGCACTCACATGCCAGACAACAACAGGAGCCACTAAACACCAATTCCTCCAAAATCCAGTCTGGAAACATGAAATATACAGGTTTCCAGATTCAGGACCTTTGTCTTCAATTATTATTTGATTTTTCAGGCTATGATCCACTATATTTGTACAGGCCATACAAATACCAGAAGACAAGAACAAGGCCCTACTCAGTATTTGATAAAATTGCCTCAGACAGTGGGAAAAGCCATGTCTAGGAAGACTTTCTAGGTATATGTAACAAAAAAAAACAAACAACCAAAATCCTGCCAAACAAGGTTGTGGTGTTTAAGCAACTAATTAAGGGATGCACAGCTTCTATTTAATTCTGTAGAAAACAGCTTGTAGGATTTTTGCAACATAGGAAAAAAACCCTGCAGTTCTAATAAATTTTATATCAAATGCACAACTTCTAAATTTAGAAGTAGCTGAATTTAACCTCTAATTTCAACCTGAATTGAAAAACCTCTTGAGCACTGAAGATTTAATGGCACTTTTGACCAGAGCTAGAGCACACAGTAGTTTCCACAATGGGAACTTCATTCTCCCTACTGAACTGCCTCATTGCTCTGCCACAGCACAAGATATTTCCTCTCTATCCATACCCAGAACATGTCACAGAGCCAGTGTCTCTGACCCAGTGTGCCACAGCCCAGCCCAGAGGGGCTGCCCTTCATCTGTACAGACCTGGAGCTCTGGCTACACCTTTGAAGCACATGATAGGGGTTACAGAAGTTTTTAAAGTATAAATGAGGGAGAGAAAAAAGAGAGGGCTAAAATTATCAGTACAAGAGAATAATGGAATAACTTTTTTTTTTTTTCAAGAGAAATCACTGAATTTCTTTTCTCAAAGGACTCATGTAATAAGTTAATTAAATAGATGCACTACCTAAGATGTTTAACATTAATTTAAATTAATCATAACTCCACTGACTTCATTTATGCTTCTCTGTACTTACACCAACTATAGACAGAATTTAACACAGGAGTTTAATAGCTCAAATTCATTTCAAAGAAATGCCAGTATAAACCACCTGCTAAATGCTTAGTCTGCAGGTCTGTTTCTGAGTTTCTCTAGCCCTTTGCCTCTCTTCATGATGCTCCTACTGAGCTTTTTTTTTCGTATGGGAGACATTCCTGAACACTGAATCACAATGAATTACAAAACCTCCATCCTCTTATGCTCAGTCCTGGACTTGACTCTGGATTGAGGGAAAGTCTCTCATTAGGGCAACAGTTGTTAGAGCAAAAATAAATGACCAAGGGCAAATACAATTGCAAGTGAAAGGGGAAGGCACCATTCTCCTGCCATGACTGTTTGTGGTCTGACACTGCTCCCCTGAACCCAAGTGTGTGTCTGTCCCTCCTGCAGCTGTGACTGCAGACAGCCTGGGCCCTTGGTGTGTAGCTGGAAGAAAATAGAAGTCACTCATTGCATCAAATCCCAAAAACGAGGGTTTGTTCTCATCTACTCCACACAGCACAATGACACAGGGAAAAGGATGCCAAAAGAAAATAATTTCTGGTCAGACCCACTTAGAAAAGACATGGTGCATCAGACATACCAACAGCAGTGACAGTGCTCAGAGATGGAATGTGACCAGCAGCACACCAGAACTCGTGTACAAGAGCACAACTCTCCAAATTTTGATTTATCATTTAAGAGGAAAGATTTCTTGTGAAACCTTTTCCATGTTCAATAATTTCCCAAGAGAAATTCTATTAATGGAGACTTTTAAAAACAAGACTTGGAAAAGCTCTAGGGAATATATATACACTATAGGTAAAATTCCTGCTTGGAATAGCCATTATTCAGTGACCTCCCAGGTCCTTACCAGTTCCAATTGCATTACTTTTAAGAGCTTGGTACTGAAATGCTGTACAAAGTGACATGAGTTTTTCTACTCATAACTAAGGTAGAAAAAGTATTTTGCAACAGAGTTAAACAGACCACAAAACAAGAAAAAGGGTTTGCTTTGTTTCATCTTATTTTACTGGGAAGTCACTGCTGCTTGGTTTAACAATAGACAAGCCTTCTCAGGTGATGGGAGGAATGAAAAATGTGAGCAGTTAAGAACCCCTGATCACTGAGAAGATATTTGAGACAGAGAGCTCGATTAACTGCTAGCTAAGAGGCAGAGGAGAATATCGTTGCTTTTTGCCACTGTGTTCCAGCATAGCAAAGATACACACCAGATCCAATCTTGCATCTGGATCTGAATTCCAGCAGCCACAGCTGGGTAGTTGACATTTAATTTGTCAAGGATTTTTTTGCAATTGGTTAATACTAATACGCCCCATAATCCTCAGCCTGCCTTAACTGAGCTTACAAGAATGTCACACACTTTAAAATTACTGCAACTAATGTTTCTCTGCTGAAAGAAATGCACACCAAAAATATCAGTGTAAAATACTGATTCTTAACTACATCCTACCTATACACATCCCCAGCAAACACATGTATTTTGTCTTTGCCCTTTCTGGATCAGAGTACACCAGAGCAGATTGTATCTGCTATGGCAGAATGACATGGAAGAAAAACCTGACCTTACTCTTTTGAGAATGGAGGAGCCCACTCGTGTCCACAACACCAGCAGGCATGGAAGAGAGTGAATCCCTTTGATTACTCAGACAAAAATTCACTTGGGTCTTTAAGTCTGTGCCTGCACCCAGCATCTGTGCCTGAAAATTTGCTAGACTGGGAACACTGATTGTAGATTCTATTGCAATCAAACCAGAAAGACTCTGCAAAATTCAGATAAGAGTCTGAACCTTTCCCTCAAAGCCTGAATTCTAGGTCTGAATATCTGGTTTGGGTGCTTGTCCTTTCCAAAAGTATCAGCATGGGTGAGACGAAAACTAGTGTTTATCCCTCTTTAATAACAATTGCTTGAACAACCTGAATGTAAATGGACATTAAAACTTGCTTTCCTGCAAGTTAAAGCACTCTTCCAACCTCTTCAGTTTGACCTCCCTAAATGTCAAAGCCTTCCACCTATTTTAGGCCTCTTGGAGATGTGAGTGCTGATCATGAACAGATCACCCAGAGGGAGAAATAAGTTGTGGAGAAGAGCAAAAATTCTTTCAATAATTAATTTGAATACAGCCTAAATATAAACTGTAATAAAAATTTCTACTATGGAAAAGAGCACCCAAAGAACTGAAGAATCACAAAAAAATTTAATAAATTAGCTCTGCACGATTACACTTGTGCACACAAAATCAGAAAAGGATATACTTTTTGATCACTCCAAAGTGTCACTGTTCATTTCAAAGGAAATGGTGTTGGTTGATTATTAAGACTAATGATTACCAAAATTTGAAAATATCTGAAAACTATATTTCTAGCTGAAATTCAACTTTTGCCTTAACTCAGCACACCAAATAACACATTTAAATGTTTTATTGAAAAGTAAAACCTGAAAAGTAAATTTTTATATCTGTGATGAGTTTTTGGGAAAAAAAATCATAAATTTACCTCAGAACACAAACAACATTCTCTGAACTGGATACCTCTTCACCTCCTGCCCCAGCAGAACCAACTCTCTAGCAGAGGGAGTCTGCTGTGGGAGACTTTAGAATGACACTGTGTCAGTAAAACAGTCCCTTCTCAGTTTTAGTCTCATCCCCACAAAGTCTTTTAAGATAAAAAGCAGTTAAAATGTGCAATAAGTATTTAAATGAATTTAAATAGTCTTATCAGTTTCTGTTCTTAATAAGAATTCAGTTAGTATCAATCTACCCAAGTTCACTGTTTTTTGTTCATCAACCCCGAATTACATGATTTGAGCCAACTAGGAATCAATGTACATGTTTGTTTTCCCTTAGGATTTGCATCCATTCTGTGATGATGAAGGAGCACCGAGATCATTACAAGAGCTAAAATGAGGGTACACCAAGAGAACAGGAACAGCCCTCTACTACCGATTTTACTCAGTCTCTTGGCACAGTCACGTCCTTTGAAGTTAGAGGCACACGTATATAGCCTGGGAAATCTTCCAGATTGCTTTTTAAGGAAATGAAGTTCTCAACACTGGCTGCATTAAGAAGGGCATTTTTGGTTTTCCACCACACCAGCAGCTGCTGAGTAGGGCTCTGAACACACACTTGGGGGTGATGCAGCGAGCAGCCCTGTCCTGGTGGAGCTACAAAAGCTGTCATCACCATCCCGAGTGTGCTGAGCATCCAGCTTTCCCAGCCCTGCCACGTCACATGTTTGTGCACTGCTCTCCAACAAAACCCATCACAGAGCTGGCCACGTGCAGCACAGCTCTGATCCAGGATGTCAGCTTTCAACTTCACTTTTTTAGAGAAAGCAGAACTCTTTTTGATAGTTATTTCAGCTATTTTGACTGTGAAAATCTTCTTCAAAATAAGTATTACATGAAGACACATTTGTTGTTAAAGACAAAATCTAAAGAAAATCCAATATTTCCCAATACCTAATTATCCATGGAGCAGAAGTATTTAGACAATGTGCTAATGCCACAGTCTGAAATTGTTTTCCTCCCTCAGTTTTCAAAATTGTCATTAGTTCTTCTTCTAAGTGCACAATCCTCCAGCTTTCCCTACCACAAACATTATGAGATGTTTCTACAAACTGGGAATATATTAAGTAAATAAATAATAATTTCAAAAATCTATGGGATCACATCAAACAAATTAGGGTAACTAGAAATCTCTGTACCCTAGGATTGTACCCTTGCTAACTGATGACGGACACAGAAAGAATACAGATCAATATCAGGGCTTAACTAAGAATATTACAAGAGAACAGGAAAACCTCACCTGCTGAATTATTTAATTGATTTATATGAAGTTACATTTGCACAGGCAAAGACTGCTTCCCTCAGCTGAACTGGCAAAGACCATCACACCAAATGCAATGTCAAAATACAATATTCTGTGTATACTACATTTGTTAACGTCAAATTTGAGAATGTCTCCATTTCAAAATGTGAAGAAGATATCACTGAATTGTCAGGGTGTTGCAGAACTCTTGCCACTTGTTCACAGTGGAGTGTTTGGGATTAAAACATTCCTTGTGAATAAATTAATGAAGTAATATAAAAATTGACAGCTCAGCTATAACATCTGCTCATCCATAAAAAAGTCACTCCACCCAGCTGAGTGGGTGAAGCAAATATTACAAGGTTGAATTAATGTAGGTACTGATGGAAATACGACCTTTTTAATCAGCATAATTTCAAAATAAATTCCTAAGTAATAAAAAATTAAAACACATACGCTATAACGAGTGGAGTGAGATGATCTGGATTAATCAGCCATGGTTGTACTCTTAAGTGGGCCTGCCCCATTAATGCCTAATGTTCTTCCCTCCCACCTGCAAAGAAACCCATAGCAACTCAGGCAGAAATCTTGCATGTGCAACAGCTTTTTGAGCCAGTATCCAAGTGTATTAGAAATTATCCGAAAAAGTTCAGTCTATATCAAGCCATTTTACTTTTCGACAAAGCTCTCACAAATGACACAACACTAGCTGGCAGGGGAGCACCAAACATCTGAAAAATTATCTGAAAAATTATCTGAAAATAATCTGAAATGAAAAAGATCTCACCAAGAAAGCTCAGCTTCCTATGAACTCAGGACATAAATGCCAACTCAACAAAAAGAAGCACCAGCCTGAACTTTAAGCAGAGATTTCAAGACATCAGGTGTCCAAAAGCAAAACACCCCATCTTTACTGACATGTAAAGGCAGGGGAAAACTGGTAAGATCTCAGAATTCCAAATGTACAGGTGCCATGGGAAAACATAAGTGCTGTGCAACTGAAAGGCCTAGTTTAAGAGTAAGTCCAATTTAAATAAGAAAAACATAAAAAGACAGAAATACGGTGGTTTGTTGTGCATCCCCCTCCTTCAAAGGAGTGTCTTGTGAATCTGTCTGTTCACCTAATGGTTACAGGTGTGAGATGTAAATGCTGTTCTGACCCCAGTGCACATAAACACCTTAATAATAATATTTCTCTGTCATAACCACATCAGAGCTGCAAAGGTCTGTGCATGCACATCTTACACCAGGGCTATTCACCTGCAGCAGCATTACAGTGCAAATTGGTTGACCCATGTAGGTAATTTTACTATCTTCACAGGCTGTATTCTCTTCTCACTGATATACTCAGTGATTATTTCTTGTCTTTATCTTTGTGCTTGTTTGTTTATTTGAGTGGTAGCAGTGTAGTGACCATGACAAATAGCTTGGAGGATTCCAAACAGTTGTGTTTCTCCCCCTTTAGCAGCTTTATAGAAACTCTTTATCAGCGGCTTCTTCATTCCTGCGCCTTGAGAACACTCCCGTTGCTTTGGGGTTTTTTCTTCCACTGGCACACGTGTATCACTCACCCCAACACTCCTCCAGTCCCTTGATGGATCTGCTCAGGGACTGTCTGAGAGCACATCTGCCAAAGGGACCGGCTGTGGTGGCCTCTCAAGTGCCACTCTCCTTTTCATTCATTTACAATTAACTCCTGGTGATGTGCTTTAAGAATGAAGCTCTGAGAAGAGTACTCAAAGGAATTCAGACAGGAAAACACCCTCTGCAAAGATGGTCCAGATGTCCTTAGAGACTGCTAACATAAATCTACACGCTGCTGTCAGGGAACTCCTGCATTTTGGCTCTCCTAGGCATAAGTTTTTCCAAGAGGGAAGTCCCTTGCCTCTCTAACTGACAGGAGGAGAAAACAAAAGACAACCAAACAACAATAACAAAACTTGTTCACAGGGCTGCTGTATTCAGAGAATAGTGTGTGGGGGTGGGGGCTAAGCATTTTGGTTTAGTTTAAGAAGACTGACCTTACTGATGACACTGAAGCTGCTACACCAATTATGCTTAACACTACAGCTTCAGGTGTATTCAGAAGCCAGCCTAAAGTTAATATAGTGCATTTTCAAAGTTACTATACAGGGCATGTTTAGAACTCCAAATGGGAGCCATTCCCTTTGCTCAGCACATGAGATAAACCTGTTAAATTAGAGATTTGTTTGTATTCTGAGCAGGTAAGAAGAAAACAACATACCTTCTGCAGTTCAAGGATTGTATTTCTATAGTGGCCTACTGTACGTTTGCACTCTGGTACCATATTTACATTTTTAACTCTTGTGCATTCTGCAAGTAGCAGGAGGAACTGTTCTGTTAAAGCCTTTTGGTAAAAAGAAAAGTGTTTCTACAGTGATTAGACTTGTTTAGATTTTACTAAATTCAGAAATCACAATTCATTCACAAACAACTGTGTTTTCCAGAATCTATATGCACGGGGGTTTTGTTGATAGGCAAAGTCTGAGTAGCAGAACTCTAACATCTGATTTTCCAAACCTCTTTTGATCATAATATGGTGTCCATCAAAGGCACATTTAGCAACTACCTTTAGTCATGGCTGAAGTCTTCAGATAGCTGCCCCATATAAATAATAAATAATGGCAAGAAAACCAGTTTTCAATTAATACAACTGTAAACTGCTAGCTTGGTCAGAATCCAAGGTTACAGAGTGATGCTGAGCCACATCAGCAAGTGCACAGGGATTATGGAAGAGATGCAACCTTGCACTGTGGAGGGCACCTCGGTTGTGTTTCATATGTATTCTTCACAATTCTTACAAGGGATGGTTCCAGCCCAGGAACAAAACCAGTCTTGCTCCAAGGGTATTGTATGTAAAGATTAACAGTGTCAAATGGTGACAGCGCTATCGTAAATTCCAAGCACACAAAAACTAAGATGTTAAATCCTATCTCTATAACTTCTGTTCCTCTCAATGCGAAATTCAGAAGGTGTTGAATGGAAGTGATCACAGAAAGTAGTAGCTTGATTGATAAAGTCCCTATCTGGTCATTTACGATCTGGCTGAAGGAGAAGCAGCTTTTGCCAGACAGAAAAGCAATTAATCTGCAAACAAGCCGAGGAACAGCAGGGCTGTGCATTGGAGTCTCAGGCTGCTGGGAGCTCATGAGAGGAGATAAGACTGCAGCCTGCTATTTATTGTACATTTTAATTAAGTGCTTGTTAACGGCAGTTATCTTAACAGTCATAAAATTACTGTTGTAATGCATTTTGTTTGAGGAAAAAAAAAATGGAGGGAGCCGAAGGACTTTATGAAAGCAGTCACAGATTGCTTTCACTTTAAATCAAAGAATAAATTCTGAAGAGGAGGGATGTTGCAATGATCTAAGCCGAGCCACTAATGGTTATTTAATGTGGCCATCAGTGTTTGTAAGTCCCTAGCATACGGAACATACACAATAGCCTCCAAACCCTCTTTAACACTTATTTGAGATGACAGGAAAAATGAAACCGTTTGTGCTTTCAATGGAAAAGCAATCATTGGTACATTATATTCTGCTTGCCCTATCATGCTAATGCATGGTAAAAATGTCACCAAATGTATTTAAGGACCTGATGGAGTGTTGCTGTTTGATTCCTGTTACTGGGCTGATTAATAAAAATCTTCAATTTGTATGTAAATGCAGTGGGGTTTCATATCATCCGCATACCTGCACCTGGAGAAAATAATAAACTGAAGTTTAATGCAGCAATTATAAGCATTTATGGAACTCTTTAAAGAGGCTGCCTGCCTCCCCTGACCATCAAGATGAGATATTCACAGAGGAATATTACTGATGCTCAGACAAGCAGGGCTGCAGATGGTCCCCAGTGCAAATGCTGCCAATGCAGATTAACTCACTGACTCATACTCACTTTGGTACAACAATGTAAGCTACTTATTGTTAGACAAAAGTGTCATATTTTTCCCTACATCTGAAATAAAATCAAATTGAACTGTTCTTTGGAGTAGTGGGAAGGGTGGTAATTAACATTTCAAATGAGGACTGTTTGCATCATTTACACTTTTCCTGACATCACTTAATTCCCCTGTGCATATGTTCCCATGACAACATCATCACCACAGATAAAAATTGCATTGGTACAACAGAAACTCTTCAAGATATATGACAACAGCTGTTTGTTTATTTTTTAAGAATCCCTCTAATGATCTTCAGACTTTTAACCAGCGACCCCCTAATGGCTGATCCTTAATAAAACAAAGTATGCAGCTATTTGCATCTTCACAGATGGATATTGGAAAGGGTTTGTGGTTTGGGTACTAATAGAATAATAAGTACCATGTATCGGATATGGTCATGTGGAGGAATACATTACAACATGGGCAGATATCAGCTTTGATGTATGCCCATGCACAAGCTCTGCTCACACAGCAATCCTTGATTAAGTGCATGCGACATAAATGTTCTTAGTTTGTTGTAACCATTTGCTAATTTGCATTTGCAAATTTCAGTGAATGTGCTCCAAATGAAAAACAAACATATTCAACTAAAATCCCTGTGAGACACTCCACTAGTAAAATATTGTTCTATTGTTTAAACGCTGTATTTTTATTGGAGTGCAGTTCTTCACGA
Organism: Poecile atricapillus; assembly: GCF_030490865.1. NCBI lineage: Eukaryota > Metazoa > Chordata > Aves > Passeriformes > Paridae > Poecile > Poecile atricapillus. Next base: position 11,536,080 of record NC_081258.1, on the reverse strand, counting down.
TTAGCAGGGTACCAATGTTTTAATGACTGTGATGCTTCTCACAGATTACAGCCAAAGAATGAAATCAATGAACTACCAAAAGCACAACTATAATTAGTCTTTCATTTAATAGTCCCAGACAAGGCTTTAACTTATCCCATCCACAACTAAGTGCTCTGTTGACACTGAAGAGCTGTTTTCATGCTGCTTCCCGGGGTGCACCATCAAACCACTCTCTTTAAGGAAGTGGAAGATCACCCTTTTTTTTCAAACCAGCCTCCAGCTTGTCACCAAACAATAGTTTTCAGGCCCAGCTGTGGCACATTTGGCTGGCACACAACATGCACTGCCTGAAAAGCTGCTCCCTGCTCCTCTGAGGTAAAGGCAAATGAATGTCCTGCTCAGGGACTCCTCCAGGACTTGACCAAAAAGCACACGAGGAGCCAATTTTGGACCTGCTTCTTCACAAGAAACTGCTCTAGAAGCAGCTTCTTAGCATGTGCATTGGCAAACTGAATAAATCCTTTGCAAGAAAGCCTCTCCCTCCAATATAGCTCTAAATTCAGATTGCAGGCAATTTTTTAACTGCCAAGAGAGAGGCATTGGTATTCGAGGTCTCCAGACTGAAAGAGAAGTCAGCATCCATTCTAAGGGAAGGGAACTTGGCAATTACCCACCAAACCATTGTTTGTTTTGCCACCCTAAATAGCAAGTGTAGCTTCAGACAATCAGCAGCACAATAGCATCGTGCTGCAGAGGAAGAGCTGTACCACCGAGATGCTTCACAGAGCCATCAGTCACTATAGTCTCTGCTCAGCGACATGCCAGACAATGGCAGAAGCCAACCAGAAGGTCAGTGAAGGCAGCCCCAATTTCCTGACGTGCTCACAGAGATTATCTGCTTTTCAGCCAGTGTTCCATTCAACCTGATAAAAATAAAAATTTTAAAAAAAATTCTATTGCATCTGCAGCCAATGAACTTTCAAGAATTCTACTCCTCCTGTGGTTTGATGTGTCCTACTAAACACAAGTGCCATTATTCCTACCTACCACTCTGCTCACCAGTGCCATTCTGGAAGGATGAGGGAGGAAGATGAAGCATCATCATCACCAGATTGACACAGTGACTAAAATGATGAGCTGTATCATCAATGCTTCAGCTAAACTCCATCAAACTAAATGGGAACTCTATTGTTATTGCCAGCAGACTTTGGATTAGAAACCTGAAGTCTCAACCAGCTCCACCCATGCAGTTCTGCCAGTTTTTTGGGGAGAAATCACCCTGGCACCTGTGCCCTGCTAGTGCACTCCCCTGGCACACCCCTGCACAAAGAGCTGGTATTGCAGAACCACGGAGCTGACAGGAGCAAAACCTGTGATACTCCACTTTGTGTGCTCTCAACAGAACTGGAAACTAAATTCAGATGATAAAGTCTTTATTGACAGTGAAAATACGAGAAACTGAAAAGCCAGCTTTCACATCCCACACAGGCTCTGCAGCAGTTACTAAAAAAAATAGGTATATGCCATCAATGAAAGATAAACATCTGTACAGAAAAAAAATTGTCCTTAAATAATGTACTAAGATATGCTTTCAATACCTAAAAAACCCCACCCCTACTGATAAAATACTGGATTCCTGCGGATTTTCTGGACTCTTAGACAGGAAGTCCAGTTTGTAGTCATCACTTATATGCTACTGTCCTCTTCACTACCGCTAAGGCCACCCAGACATTTGCATGCTCATCTAATTATATTTCTTAGAGCAGGTATTTGTAAGCCAGTGTAGTACAGGCTGCAGAGTCGATATAGTAACAGCAGCACAAACATGCCCTACTTCTGCACAGCACAGGGCTGGCCTCTGTGGCAGTGTGACTGTGGAACAAGCTGCAGCTTTTGGGTGTGCTATTAACTCCACGCTAATTACTGCATGTTCCTGTGAGGCCAGGGAGCTTACTCTTACGCAAAGCACAGCAAACCACCTCCCACAAATGCACTTGGACACCTAGTAGCCTTACCAGTAAAACAAATTAAACGTGCTTGGGACACACTGCAGGACACCAAGGTTGGATGGACGCAGAGCTCACATCTCTGCACTGCCAGAGCAAACCCCATCCTGCCCCCGCTCCCAGCCACAGGCATCAGCACAGGGCAGCTGGCAGTGGACAGAAACCATCCAGAACCCTCCTGAGAACTTCCCAGCATGGCTTTCCACGTGCCAGTGTTTGGGAATGCTCTCTGCTGTTGCTCAATTTCCTGCTCTAATCTTAGCCTTCATGTCTGTAGGGGGGAGCAGGGTGAGCACCAAACCTATTTGGCAGTCACTCTTCCATGCAGGTAAGCATTTTTCCACTCCTGGGTGTGAGAAATATCAGCACATTTGCATTAAATTAATTATCAGCAGAGTTAAAAGTAGCAAAACTGTTTAGACAGGGCTTTAAAACTCTTCTCCATTTGGAAAGTTGGTTTTTCTGTTCTTCTACACCATGTTCAATGGTTTCATGTATTATTCCCTGTCGAAGTTCAGGACTCTACATGGTTTGGTGGAAAAGAATGGGTCTTATTACTCGGAGTTTTATTTTAGCTTTAAATGACCACTGTAAGGATAAATTGCCTTGAAAAATACCTCCAAATCATTAGAAATACTTCCTAACCTTACCATAAAGATTTCTTTTACCACTGTGACCTTAATGAAAATGTTTCCCTCAAGAATTGTGGAGAGTTTTATGAGAAAGCAACAACAAAACATTGAGAAACCTTGGCAACATTGAGGGGGAGAAAGATCAATAATAAAAGGAAAAAAAAAAACAAACCTAAACAAATAAAACAATCTCTCAGAAAAAAGGCCAATACCAACTTTTAAGATGACCAGAGTCTAATATCCTCTCATTTGTAAGTTTAATTTGTTTTCTGTACTATTTTTGTCTGACTGAACTGCTATTATGTGAAGTACAGGAAAAAAGGTCTTTTACTTAGAAGAATTCTTGACCAACTTTCTCTTAAATATGATATTCTTGGGAAAACAGGATATCGCTTTAATAGATGGAAAGAACAGTCCACAGCCACAATACACAAAACCTGATCTACAGCCTTAGCTAACCCACTGCTTCACACATGCCTAGTTTTCAGAATGTGACGTATTCCCTAAAAGCCACTGACTCCCATCAGACACCTCCTCGATGGACCTAAACGTGAGGCATCAGTTTGGGTACCCTGCCAAAACCTCTGCCTTCCATTTCCATAAAACCCCCTCAACCTACCTCCATAAAAATAATGTGTAAATACAGTGTCCAAGGGAACAGCACTAAAGGCATAACACTAAAGATGGTGAGAAGCTGTCACAGCCACTCACAGCCAGAGAGCATTCTGGAGAAAACCTGAACCCACTGATACCCACAAGTCTTCTGTGCTCTGTTCCAGAGGACCAGGATTTCTCTCTGTAGGCACACTTTGTCTATTAAAAACACAGCCTGACACCCCTAAAATATGCCATATATGCCACATATGCCATGTAGTCTTGAATCAGATAATTCCACTAAAAATAACCACTCTTCCTTGATCTTCAAGGCAAATGACTGCTATTTTGCTGCAGTAGAAGCTGCATTCAAAAACACCACCACACAATATAAAGGGCTTTCCAGTTAGGGCCAAGTGAGCAGTCTCCCAGGAGGCTTATGCAGGTCCAGGATGTCCCAAGTGGACATGGACATGGACAGGTCCATGATCCCAGCTCAGACGTGTCCCAGGGGCTGGAGGAGCTGGCTGATTTCAGTATAAAGCCACAGAAGCAGCCTTCGAGCTGCCACTCTAGGCTGGCCTGCATCTTCTCTGCTAAGAAGCTATTCATGACATAAGGTCTGGAAAAGGAAGGGTCAAGAGAAAGCACTTGTGGTTTTGGTGCATTTCCCACATTCATTCAAACACTTGCATTTCATTAAGTATTATGACTGGATGTTTGGCTTTTCAGAAAAAATCCCAATGTTTTCAATTAAATTTTGTTAAGATTTTTATTCAATGGAAAAGCTTTTTCCCTGTCTCAAAAACTAAATTCTTCTGTGCAAAAAATGTCCAGCCTTGAGCTGATTGACAGTTCTGGAAGGGATGGAGAAACATATTCACAGTTCTTTCACCAACTGATGCACTGAGTCTTTGCTTTAACAGGTCTGAGACCTTATAAATGTTTGGAGTGGAAGCTATGGAACTAAATAAAACAAAGTCTTACCTTTTTATCTCCTAACATGCCCACTTTTAGGAGATGTCTATCCATCTACATTTCACATATCTTTGCAGAAAAATATTCTATTTCTATGCAGAAGAGTTCATTCAAGGTTTGATATAATGACCGATATTTTTTCAGAGAGCCTAAAGTGCCCTGCAGGTTTTACAGACATGATTATATAAACAGGGAATATTTTATCAACCTCTGAATTCAGGTATCTCAAACATGGAAGACAGCAACCATTTAATATGGTACCACATTACCCATATAAGAGTTGAGGATATTAAAAAAAAAAAAGAAAAAAAAAGAGTAACTAACTTAAACTAATCAAACTCTAGCCAATGCAACAAAAGTTGCACACCTTCTTCTGCTAGAAGCACATACATTTCTTCAGTGAAATGGCCACAATCTCAACACTACATGTTACTGAGAAATTTATTATCTCCTCCATCCGGTGTCCCTCCTCGTTCCCATCACTAGCTATTACATTGATTCAGCAACTGACTCCAAGGGAAAAATACCACTCACTAATTACCATAGAGTGGTGTTCATTCAGCACTTCAGTTTTCCTTGGAGGCTTCTTACCCAAACATTAACCCTCAACCAAACCAACCTCAGCTGTTTCAACATTCCCTTTTCTTTTTTTTTAAATATGTATATAAAACAGAAGAACCAGACCAGTTGCAGTCAGACTTCTTGGCAATTTAACATTTTTAACCAAAGTAATTTATAAATTATGCCAGCGGAATATTTATTTATATGAAGAATTTTGTGCGTTATTTTAAAGGTGGGATTGGAACTGCTTTTATGTAGTAAGTGACTGAGAAATCTCTGAATGTTGTCTCGTATAAACTTCATGCCAGCAGCAGTGCTACAGAACAATTTTGCTTTTGTAGAGGATGTACGTACACTTTAATTAAATATACTTTAATTATGAAACAGTCACTTATATAGCTATGCAAACCAAAAACAGTTTGGGTGTTAGCTTTTTTTTGATCTGTTCTAATATAAAAGATAGCGTAATTCAAACATAACAAAACCGGAGTGTTCTTCTCTCTGCAGTAGGAGGGGAAAGACACCCAGCAGGAACTAAAGGAGAACTTGAAAGGCTCGGTGCTGGCCGCCGATCGGGGTCCCCGCTATTTGCATACCAAAGGTAGCACACATCTGGGGGTGAGTCTGTGCGGGGCCCCACTGCCTCTTTGCGGGCCTGTGCCCAGGGAATTCCACCCCAGCCAGGAACGGGGCTTCCAGCCCTTTCATGCTGCTCTGGCCTGTTTACCTACCATAACGGGGTCAGAGCACAGGAAGAGATCTTAACCCCACGTTTGAGGCGGAGAATGCTGCAAACCTGCAAGGACCTGGCCACATGTGGGATTCAGTTATCGGCAGCGGCTCTGCCAACCAGCGCTAACGCAAACCCCAAATGGAGAACAAAACTCTTCTGCTAAAATCATGCTTTGAGACTAAAGGCACGCTGGAGAAGTGCTCTGAGACATTATAACAGGCATCACAGAAATACTAAGTACTCCATTTCCGGGCTATTTTTAGAAAATTACTGAAGAGCAAGATGTTACCCCTCTGCCATGTACACTGTGTTTTCTATACTTGCATCAATTACACAGCCACATAAGAATGGTCACACATAAAGATACACTCTCAGAGTGAAGACCACATTATTTTTTAATTTTCTGTTCATGTTTTAGAGATGCTTCCTCCCTTCCCCAGCTGACCATGGAATCACTGCACAGCCTCACAGGGCTTTGCTGTCCTTGGACATCCTCCAACTCTGGACACTCCAGAGTGAAAAGTCAAGTAGAGAAAGGAGAACACAAAGATGAAGGCACTGAGAGGAAGGAAACGATCAAATATCACAATCCCAACAAGCCATTACTTTTCTCTGGGATCAGCTAGAGGGTTAGTAATGTGCTTCTAAACTCCATGCATAACAATAGTAGCAAATTACTACCAAATTAGTAAAAGTGGCAAAAGAATGACTACCAAATGGAATCCTTGCAAGCCCAAGCTTGAATATTTCACTCTAAAGCTCAAAGGAGATACTAAACAACAGTTTTGAAAAACACTGTTTTGCACAGACTGACAAGAATTGTGACCAGATATGTAATACTGGGGTGTTGGAGTGGGAAAATGCACTATTTTAAACCATGGCTTATCAGCAGGACAGCTGGACAAGCACTACAGCATTCAAGACTTTTTTAAAGGGAAATATCTCGATAAAATTTACCTGCTGTGAAACCAGTTTAAAAAATTTGTGTATGTTTTTTAATGGAATCCCAGCTCCAGTGCATTGAGTGTCATGTCTTAGTGAAATTAAGCACTCTTGTTTTTCAGCCAACAATTATTCAGGTTATGTTTGATACCTTTAATAGAAAAGAACAATTGATACTAAAGGAATATAGCAATTAAATCACTAGGGCAAAATTTACATGTCCTTTCAATTTGTTTTAGGATTGGGTTTTCTGTGATGCAATCTCCACCAAAATGTCTTCACAAAGATTCTCTCGCAATGTGTCACAGTGGAAGAAGGCAAAAGTTTTCACCATCTCTGTTCAAAAGCTGCACTTAATCCTGGGGAAACCTTGAGACTTCTGGAGGTCAGAGCTCTCTGTTCAGAGGCTTCAGGTGACCCAATCAGAGCCATCTTTGCTATGATCTCCCAGTTACTCTTGAAATAGATAATGCCTACAAAAACTAATGTGATTTGAAATCGTATCACCTTTCTACTGAAATGTTCTAGTAGGAAGGTGTATTTTGTTCACCATGCAGTCCTATCCCCAAACTACATTCAGAAGCACGTATGGTAGAAGCTTCCACAGCAAGTATTTGGAGCGAGTATCACAACCAGAGGACTCCTGTTGCTGTTCTGAAAGCAAGTGCTGAGATCTCCGTGTAGATGCACAGATCTCAGAAGCATGATCTGGCCCCCAGACATGATAGGTTTCCTATAAAGAACAGTGTTACCATAATCCCTCTCTTGTCATGAAATATTCAATTTTCTTTTTCATTCTTACAAAATAAAATGCTAAATTACCTAGTTTAGTAGGTCAATGTCAAAACTTATGATGAAAAAGAATCTTCCTAAGAGAGTTTCTTAAAACCTGTATAATCAGGTCGGTAATGCTGCCCACAGGGAAAACCCATTAGCAGAAATCTCTAACACATTTCAAAAAGCTAAACCTAAGTGGATTGTGGGTATGCCTGTTTGCTGCACTGTAAGCAGCCCAAGTCATCTGAAAATGTTGCTCCATCTCAGTGCACTGGTTTCCCTTTGCACATACTTGGTGTAGAAATCTGATCCTGCAGCCAGTAGGCAGATTGTGTGAAGATGAGGAAAGTAGATTGCATCTTCCTCACATAACTGGAAAACATTCTGTAGCTGATTTCAAGGGTTAAACTCTACTCCTGGACTTCAATACTCAGAAATTCTATGCACTCTCTTTTTAGCGTACTCTTCCTTCCTATCCGCTAACACAATAGGGAAAGCTTTGTTATCATTAATCATCTTCAGAGCCCTGGGGATTCTCTGAGTACTAGAACTGCTGCAACCTCCCTGGAAAAACCCACAGAGACGTGCACCAACGTTTCTGTCAGAGTTCACTTGTGCAAATTTTCATTAATAACTGGATTTACAAGCTGGGGACACGGTTAATGTTTCATCTGAAGTCAAAGAAACTAAATCTTTGATAATTACCACCAAAATCAATATTTTTAACTAAAGTATTTGAACTCTTTTTGCCACAAGGATCTGAAGGGAGGAAAGAGACAGATTTTTCAGCATAAAACCAAGTAATGTTTTACGCTGCACACATCATCACTACATATTAGGAAAGCTAGGATAGGCTTTGTAAATAGAGATGGAAATTTATCAAAAATGATACATTTTTGGGAGATAATGATTGTGCCTTAGCAGAGAACAATTTACCCAGACTAAACACCTTAAAAAGCAGGCACTGTATGAGTTTAGCAGCAATTATTTGACTAATTCATCTTGTCAGCCTCCTTACAAATAGTCCCCAAAGAAAAGCAGCCTGTCTTGTAATTTCTGGAGACTTTGAAGGAAAAGGATATCCTGTAGAAATTAAAGAAAAGCAACATGGCTGAGAAAATACTTGTAAATAAGTCATCAACATTCTGATTAGATCACTAACTCCTTGATCTAAATGTCTTGTTTTTTCATGCATTCAGCTACTTAAAACTAATTTAAAAAATAAGTGTAGGAATAAAAAAAGACAAAAATGTAGTCCTGATTTCTCAAAGTCTTTTTATCTGCAGGTGCAAATTCTGCACTTATTTACTGAGCTGTTTCCCCAGGTTAATGCCCACTCTTCATAGAGGTATAGAGCCAGCAGTAATATACTAAATCCCCTGTCTGAAACTGAAAGATACAATGCTCAGATGGGGAGAAGTGAGTTTTTAAAACTCTTCACACAACACTTATGAATTCCATAAACAATCCAACAACACAATTCTGTAACTAAAAATAAACCAACAGCTTCTGACTGAGAGCCCAGTTTCAGCATCCCCAGTGCCATACACACTTACAGGGCATTTGTGCCTAAAACTGTGTGAGCACTAAGTAGTTGTGCAAGTGCATGTCAAAATAAATGTCCCTAACAATCCACAAAATGGTTGTTTCTGTGCATAATTGCACTAACTGCACATGCAGGTTAGCTCCATAGCATTGATTTTACTTGCCTATCCTTGTGCTACTACAATACTGATAATTTGAATCTAATTTATTCTCATTGTTTATGCAGTTAACAAGCTGCTGTGTGTGTAAACAGAGGCCTGTGAGCTAAAACTTGGTGTCTTGCTCCACAGAAATTGCAAAAACCTCTGAAAAAGAGGAAGAAAAAACCTCTGCACTGGAGAGCAGACTGGTGTACACTCCACTGAAAAACAGAAGGGAAGAAACAAGAACAAGCAACAAGAGATGACAGGAACAGTAAGACAGAGGGATTGGGCAGAGTGCTACAGAAATAACCTGGCACATGACACAACAGTTCATAGCAGTGAACAGTGGGACAATGGGCACATTTTACATCAGATTTCCATTTATTAAAAGGGATTTTCAGTGTTTTCCTACTTCAGAAAAGCACAGAGAACATAAATACAGTCAGAAAAAGGAGATGGTGAGCAGACAGGGGCAAGTGACTACTGTGGTGGTCACTATGGACATATCTAAGGTAGATTGAGACAGATTAGGATAAGACATATGACTAGGATGCAATTGAAGATGTTAACTAAGTGAGAAATCATCCCCTTTAACTCCAGACTGTGTTCCCTCACCCATGAGACCTCTTTCCAAAGGAAACAGGCTATAAGGCACTTGTATGACACCACACCCTGGAGCAGGCATGTCTGAAAAGGGTGGTCTCATCAAGCACTGTGGCTTCACCCAGGCATCTTTGATCTGTCAGCCACCATGTTTTGGAGTCTGTTCATCCAGATGCTTTAACCCATCATTTAAAAGCTGTTTTAGACAACATTTTCTTCCCTCCTTTTGACTGATGTCCAGCCCAGCACATTTTCCTTTCCTTTAAATTGATGTCACTTTCTTTAAGAGCCTAAGCACTACTCTAAACTGTGTTTTAATTGCTATTTATATGTCCCTCAAGTGTGCAGAATCATTTATTGTTCAGCAAAGGCCAGGACATTTTATAAACAAAATCCTCACTTGCTACTGAGAATGATAATATTAGCTGACAGCATCTGGATGCACTTTCAAAGCAAAGATTTTACTCTTGCAAGACAAAGCTAAAATCACAGATGGCATAAGCTGGTGTGAAACCTGCAGAAAGCTTTTTTCCCTCCCCCGTTCTTCGAATACCATCATAAGTTGGCGAGTAGGAGGAAAGTTAAAGCTTACATACATCCCAGCATGCCAACCCACGTCCTACTGAGATGCTTGACTGTCTATTGCTTCTAAGCAGCTGGAAAAACGTCAAACTGTCATCAGTGATTAAAATGGGATTTTATAGAAAGCATCATATGTATTGTCAGGATTTTAGAATTATTTTGTATGATGAAAATAAAAAAAATTGCTAGTTTTGCTTCAAAGTATATTTTCTTCACATTTTCCTCTGTTTCACACTAGTATTTACTAAAGACTTACTAAATGATTCAGTAATTATGGACTTCACCTTGCTTTGGAGAGTTGGGGATTTACCCACCACGATTTTTTGCTGGAGAGCCTGTACCACTCATCAACAACCTGGAATTGCACTGTTGTCTCCCCATCACCATTTCTGCCACTTGCTGTCTCCAGGCTCATTACAGAGCACTTGAGTGGAGCTGCTGGTGCCTGTGATTTTGATCTCCATGGCTCACCTGCAGCTCCCTGCCTTTCCCTCCCTCAGCTCAGGAAGTAACTAGTTCTGTTCTACAAACGCCTTGTTGGAGACAAGAGGACCATGTATCCAAGGGCACATTGCATTAGCCTTTACTATTCAGTGCAAACCTTCAGAGAACCCAGAGCCTCCTGACACCCATCTCTTCTTGTCATCATGAGATCCATCATTATTTGAATTTCCTTAACCTTGAAACTCATTCATCTGAGCTCTCTGTTAGGTGACAAAATTTGTGTAAGCCCTTCCTGTGTATGTGCACCAGCCAAACTTGCCAATATTCATTGAACAAATGAATAAAACACCCATGTGAGCAAGACCTAGGAGACACTTGGCACTGGGTGGAAAGGGAAGATCTGAGAGTCTGGCAGCTGCCCTGTCCCTGGGTGGCCACAGACTCTCCCCCAGCCTGACCCAGCCCAGGGCAGCACCCCTGGGGCAAGAGCTGCTGTGCATGGGGCAGCACCAATGCATCAGGACAGGCTGTTCCACTGACACAGGCACCAGAGCCTCTGGGCATTGCAGGGCAGGGCTCCACACCACCCCCAGCTCAGCCCAGCTTAAGGGACCCAGGGCAGCCACCAGCAACACTGAGGGACTGGGTATGGCCAGCACTTGGACATCTTCAGTGGGACCAGGTGGAAGCAGAGGATTGTGGAGAGCAGCTCTCTGTGTGGGGATTGATTGGCAGCAGTGCAGTCTCCACAGGCTGGGCATGGCCACAGACCTGCTGAGATATCTGTGGGGTGACTGTCCCAGAGCCACCCCCAGCCCCATGGGGTGACTCCATCCCCAGACTCGTGGTGTGGCTCAACCCTAGCGCTGTACTCAGCCCTGCAAGACACACTGTTCCCAGCACAGCCCCCAAACTCATGGGGTGACCCAGTCCCCAGTGCAGTCACCAGTCCCATGGGGTGATTCCCATCCCCAGCCCTGTGAGGGCTTCCTTCACCCACCCTCTGATGCACTCAGGGTTAGGGGTGGCCCCAGCCCTGCACTCTCTGGGGCTCAGGGCTGGCCCAGGTGTCCCACCCAGGGCAGGTGGGACACCCCCTATGCCACACTGGGTCACCAAGGGCTGCAGAGCCAGGCTTTGTTCCTCACTGCCCAGCTGAGTGCCCAGACACCAGGCTAGGACACAACAGCAGGGGCTGCTTTACAGTGCCTGGGCTTGGTTTCTTTCCTTTTCCTCTTTTTCTAATGCAGCTGTAACTGCACCTTGTGGAAAACACACCATAGTCCCCCCAGCCCACAAATCCAGCCCTGCAGTGTGGTGGGCACCACTGTCCTCAGCTCTGAATGCAGTGTAGACATCACAGGGAAATAATGGTGAAGCAAGATCAAGCATGATGAGCTGGGTATTGAGCCAGGGTTTTCAGATGGCACTTTTGGCCTTAAAAAGCTGTCTCACGTGCACCAACTGTCCAGATTTTCTGCTAAAGCCTGTCCCCCTTGTACTTCCCTGAGCATCCAGTGAACCCATGAGCAGGAGCCCCCCAGGGATGCTGCAGCCAGCTCCCTGATGTTCTGCCAAGCTGAACTGCATCCTCCTGGGGACCATGAAATGGAAGCAAACCTGGATTGCTGGATTCTCCATGGCATTTATGCTGGTAGGTCAGAGAGATAATTAGCTCATCTTGGAAAACAATGGGGACAGTTGGTAGGGGACAACAAAAAGAGCACCACAAAAATATAAACTCTATCATACCAATTACAATTCCTTGCTCTTTTTAGCCAGTTACTGCATCACTCTGAGTGTTAGGAAATGATCTGCATGGGGAAAATAAAGTGACCTTGTTGCAAACCCTTCCAAACAGAACGAAATTATGTAAATACAGCTCCTTACCCAATGTATCTGCAACCTTCTGCACCAGTGGTTAAACCTCAGCCAAACCCAGATCTCTAGAGAAAACAGAAGGTTAAAAAGTTAGTTTTTCTCACCTAGGCAGCACTGGATTCTTTTTAATCTCTCCTGGGACATACTGCAATCAGGCAAAGGTGCAAAGAGAGATAGCTGCAGACTGATCATTTCTCCAAACAAATAATCACAATAAATTCATCAGAGCAAGAACTCTTGAAATACCAGAGGCCTGATGTAAACAAAGATCTTCCAAATATATAAACCGAAAAGATGATGTTCAACCCCTTTAAACAAGTATGGTGATTGCAATGTACTTTAAACTTTGAACAAAGCTTGCTCTGTTCTGCACTGAGCCG